>NC_090411.1:14504244-14649244 GCF_036365525.1 Heterodontus francisci | reverse complement strand
GGGAAGGAAATCTGCTGTCCTTACCTGGTCTGGCCGACATGTGACTCCAGACCCACAGCAATGTGGTTAACTCTTACATGCCCTCTGAAATGGCCTAGCAAGCCACTCAGTCAATAAAGTCAATAAAAAGGAATGAAACCGGACAGACCACCTGGCATCGACCTAGGCACCGGAAACGACAACGGCAAACCCAGCCCTGTCGACCCTGCAAAGTCCTCCTTACTAACATCTGGGGGCTTGTGCCAAAGTTGGGAGAGATGTCCCACAGACTAGCCAAGCAACAGCCTGACATAGTCAAACTCACGGAATCATACCGTACAGACAATGTCCCAGACACTGCCATCACCATCCCCGGGTATGTCCTGTCCCACCGGCAGGACAGACCCAGCAGAGGTGGCGGGACAGTGGCCTACAGTAGGGAGGGAGTTGCCCTGGGAGTCCTCAACATCGACTCCGGACCCCATGGAGTCTCATGGCATCAGGTAACCTCCAACTGATTACCACCTACTGCCCTCCCTCAGCTGATGAGTCAGAACTCCTCCATGTTGAACACCATTTGGAGGAAGCACTGGGGGTGGCAAGGGCACAAAATGTACTCTGGGTGGGGGACTTCAATGTCCATCACCAAGAGTGGCTCGGTAGCATCTCTACTGACCGAGCTGACCGAATGCTAAAGGACATAGCTGCTAGACTGGGTATGCTGCAGGTAGTGGGGAAGGGAAAAACATACTAGACCTCGTCCTCACCAATCTGCCTGCCGCAGATGCTTCTGCCCATGACAGTATTGGTAAGAGTGACCACCGCACAGTCCTTGTGGAGACAAAGTCCTGCCTTCACATTGAGGATACCCTCCATTGTGTTGTGTGGCACTACCACCGTGCTAAATGGGATAGATTTCGAACAAATCTAGCAATGCAAAACTGGGCATCCATGAGACGCTGTGGGCCATCAGCAGCAGCAGAATTGTACTCAACCACAATCTGTAACTTCATGGCCCGGCATGTTCCCCACTCTGCCATTACCAACAAGTCAGGTGACCAACCCTGGTTCAATGAAGAGTGCAGGAGGGCATGCCAGGAGCAGCACCAGGCATACCTCAAAATGAGGTGTCAACCTGGTGAAGCTACAACCCAGGACTACTTGCATGCCAAACTGAATAAGCAGCATGCGATAGACAGAGCTAAGCGATCCCATAACCAACGGATCAGATCTAAGCTCTGCAGTCCTGCCACATCCAGTCGTGAATGGTGGTGGACAATTAAACAACTAACTGGAGGAGGTGGCTCCACAAATATCCCATCCTCAATGATGGGGGAGCCCAGCACATCAGTGCGAAAGATAAGGCAGAAGCATTTGCAACAATCTTTAGCCAGAAATGCCGAGTTGATGATCCATCTCGGCCTCCTCCTGAAGTCCCCAGCATCACAGATGCCAGACTTCAGCCAATTCAATTCACTCTGCGTGATATCAAGAAATGACTGAAGGCACTGGATACTGCAAAGGCTATGGGTCCTGACAATATTCCGGCAATAGTACTGAAGACCTGTGCTCCAGAACTTGCTGCACCCCTAGCCAAGCTGTTCCAGTACAGCTACAACACTGGCATCTACCCTGCAATGTGGAAAATTGCCCAGGTATGTCCTGTACACAAAAAGCAGGACAAGTCCAACACGGCCAATTACCGCCCCATCAGCCTACTCTCAATCATCAATAAAGTGATGGAAGGTGTCATCGACAGTGCTATCAAGCAGCACTTGCTTAGCAATAGCCTGCTCAGTGACACTCAGTTTGGGTTCCACCAGGGCCACTCAGCTCCTGACCTCATTACAGCCTTGGTCAAAACAAGGACAAAAGAGCTGAATTCCAGAAGTGAGGTGAGAGTGATTGCCCTTGACATCAAGGCAGCATTTGACCGAGTATGGCATCAAGGAGCCCTAGCAAAAGTGGAGTCAATGGGAATCAGGCAGAAAACTCTCCGCTGGTTGGAGTTATACCTAGCGCAAAGGAAGATGGTTGTGGTTGTTGGAGGTCAATATCTGAGCTCCGGGACATCACTGCAGGAGTTCCTCAGGGTAGTGTCCGAGGCCCAACCATCTTCAGCTGCATCATCAATGACCTTCCCTCCATCATAAGGGGGGAATATGAGCTGTGAGGAGGATGCAAAGAAGCTCCAATGTGATTTGGACAAGTTGGGTAAATGGGTAAATGCATGGCAGATGCAGTATAACATGGATCAATGTGAAGTTATCCACTTTGGTTGTAAAAACAGCAAGGCAGATTATTATGTGAATGGTGATTGATTAGGAAAGGGGGTGGGGCAACGCGACCTGGGTGTCCTTGTACACCAGTCACTGAAAGCAAGCATTCAGGTGCAGCAAGCAGTTAGGAAGGCGAATGATATGTTGGCCTTCATTGCAAGAGGATTTGAGTACAAGAGCAAGGATGTCTTCCTGCAGTTATACAGGGCCTTGGATAGACCACAGCTGGAGTACTGTGTGCAGTTTTGGTCTCCTTATCTGAGGAACAAAGAACAAAGAACAGTACAGCACAGGAACAAGCCATTCGGCCCTCCAAGCCTGCTCCGATCTTGATGCCTGCCTAAACTAACACCTTCTGCACTTCCGGGGCCCATATCCCTCTATTCCCATCCTATTCATATATTTGTCAAGATGTCTCTTAAACGTCGCTATCGTACCTGCTTCCACCACCTCCCCTGGCAGCAAGTTCCAGGCACTCACCACCCTCTGTGTAAAAAACTTGCCTCGCACATCCCCTCTAAACTTTGCCCCTCGCACCTTAAACCGATGTCCCCTAGTAACTGACTCTTCCACCCTGGGAAAAAGCTTCTGACTATCCACTCTGTCCATGCCGCTCATAACTTTGTAAACCTCTATCATGTCACCCCTCCACCTCCGTCGTTCCAGTGAAAACAATCCGAGTTTTTCCAACCTCTCCTCATAGCTAATGCCCTCCAGACCAGGCAACATCCTGGTAAACCTCCTCTGTACCCTCTCCAAAGCCTTCACGTCCTTCTGGTAGTGTGGCGACCAAAATTGCACGCAATATTCTAAGTGTGGCCTAACTAAGGTTCTGTACAGCTGCAACATGACTTGCCAATTTTTATACTCTATGCCCCGACCGATGAAGGCAAGCATGCCGTATGCCTTCTTGACTACCTTATCCACCTGCGTTGCCACTTTCAGTGACCTGTGGACCTGTACGCCCAGATCTCTCTGCCTGTCAATACTCCTAAGGGTTCTGCCATTTACTGTATACTTCCCACCTGTATTAGACCTTCCAAAATGCATTACCTCACATTTGTCCGGATTAAACTCCATCTGCCATTTCTCCGCCCAAGTCTCCAACCGATCTATATCCTGCTATATCCTCTGACAATCATCATCACTGTCCGCAACTCCACCAACCTTTGTGTCGTCCGCAAACTTACTAATCAGACCAGCTACATTTTCCTCCAAATCATTTATATATACTACAAACAGCAAAGGTCCCAGCACTGATCCCTGCAGAACACCACTAGTCACATCCCTCCATTCAGGAAAAGCACCCATCCACTGTTACCCTCTGTCTTCTGTGACTGAGCCAGTTCTGTATCCATCTTGCCAGCTCACCTCTGATCCCGTGTGACTTCACCTTTTGCACCAGTCTGCCATGAGGGACCTTGTCAAAGGCTTTACTGAAGTCCATATAGACAACATCCACTGCCCTTCCTTCATCAATCATCTTCGTCACTTCCTCAAAAAGGTCAATCAAATTAGGAAGACACGACCTCCTGTTCACAAAACCATGCTGTCTCTCGCTAATAAGTTCACTTGTTTCCAAATGGGAGTAAATCCTGTCCCGAAGAATCCTCTCTAATAATTTCCCTACCACTGACGTAAGGCTCACCGGCCTATAATTTCCTGGATTATCCTTCCCACCCTTCTTAAACAAAGGAACAACATTGGCTATTCTCAAGTCCTCTGGGACCTCACCTGTAGCCAATGAGGATGCAAAGATTTCTGTCAAGGCCCCAGCAATTTCTTCCCTTGCCTCCCTCAGTATTGTAGGGTAGATCGATCCCATCAGGCCCTGGGGACTTATCTACTTTAATACTTTACAAGACACCCAACACCTCCTCCTTTTTGATAATGAGATGACTGAGACTATCTGCACTCCCTTCCCTCAGCTCATCATCCACCAAGTCCTTCTCCTTGGTGAATACTGATGCAAAGTATTCATTTAGCACCTCACCCATTTCCTCTGGCTCCACGCATAGATTCCCACCTCTGTCCTTGAGTGGGCCAGCCCTTTCCCTGGTTACCCTCTTGCTCTTTATATATGGATAAAAAGCCTTGGGATTTTCCTTAATCCTGTTTGCTAATGACTTTTCATGACCCCTTTTAGCCCTCCTAACTCCTTGCTTAAGTTCCTTCCTACTGTCTTTATATTCCTCAAGTGCTTCATCTGTTCCTAGCCTTCCAGCCCTTACAAATGATTCCTTTTTCTTTTTGACTAGGCTCACAATATCCCGTGTTATCCAAACTTCCCGAAACTTGCCAAACTTGTCTTTCTTCCTCACAGGAACATGCTGGTCCTGGATTCTAATCAGCTGACGTTTGAAAGACTCCCACATGTCAGATGTTGATTTACCCTCAAACAGCCGCCCCCAATCTAAATTCTTCAGTTCCTGCCTAATATTGTTATGATTAGCCTTCCACCAATTTAGCACCTTCACCCTTGGACTACTCTTATCCTTATCCACAAGTACCTTAAAACTTATGGAATTATGGTCACTGCTCCCGAAATGCTCCCCCACTGAAACTTCGACCACCTGGCCGGGCTCATTCCCCAATACCAGGTCCGTAATGGCCCCATCCCTAGTTGGACTATCTACATACTGTTTCAAAAAGCCCTCCTGGATGCTCCTCACAAATTCTGCCCCATCCAAGCCCCTAGCACTAAGTGAGTCCCAGTCAATATTGGGGAAGTTAAAATCACCCACCACCACAACCCTGTTACCTTTACATCTTTCCAAAATCTGTCTACATATCTGCTCCTCTACCTCCCGCTGGCTGTTGGGAGGCCTGTAGAAAACCCCCAACATCGTGACTGCACCCTTCCTATTCCTGAGCTCCACCCATATTGCCTCGCTGCATGACCTCTCTGAGGTGTCCTCCCGCAGTACAGCTGTGATATTCTCCTTAACCAGTAATGCAACTCCCCCACCCCTTTTACATCCCCCTCTATCCCGCCTGAAGCTTCTAATTCCTGGAACATTTAGCTGCCAATCCTGCCCTTCCCTCAACCAAGTCTCTGTTAATAGCAACAACATCATAGTTCCAAGCTCTAAGTTCATCTGCCTTATCTGTTATACTTCTCGCATTGAAACAAATGCACTTCAGACCACCAGTCCCGCTGTGCTCAGCAACATCTCCCTGCCTGCTCTTCCTCTTAGTCCTACTGGCCTTATTTACTATGTCCTCCTCATTTACTTCACTAGCTGTCCTACTGCTCTGGTTCCCACCCCCCTGCCACACTAGTTTAAACCCTCCCGAGTGACGCTAGCAAACCTTGCAGCCAGGATATTAGTGCCCTTCCAGTTTAGATGCAACCTGTCCTTCTTGTACAGGTCCCATCTGTCCCTGAAGAGAGCCCAATGGTCCAGATATCTGAAACCCTCCCTTCTACACCAGCTGCTCAGCCACGTGTTTAGCTGCACTATCTTCCTATTTCTAGCCTCACTGGCACGTGGCACAGGGAGTAGTCCAGAGATTACAACCCTAGAGGTCCTGTTTTTTAACTTACTATCTAACTCTCTAAACTCCCCCTGCAGGACCTCATCACTCTTCCTGCCTATGTCATTGGTACCGATGTGTACCACTACCTCTGGCTATTCACCCTCCCCCTTCAGAATGCCCTCTGTCCGT
This sequence comes from Heterodontus francisci, assembly GCF_036365525.1. Classification (NCBI taxonomy): domain Eukaryota; kingdom Metazoa; phylum Chordata; class Chondrichthyes; order Heterodontiformes; family Heterodontidae; genus Heterodontus; species Heterodontus francisci. The sequence goes on along the minus strand of NC_090411.1, from coordinate 14,643,317 downwards.
TCAGAGACATCCTTGACCCTGGCACCAGGGAGGCAACATACCTTCCTGGAGTCTCTTTCACGTCCACAGAAGCGCCTATCTGTGCCCCTGACTATAGAGTCCCCTATAACTATTGCTCTTCTGCGCTTTGTCCCTCCCTGCTGAACAACAGTGCCAGCCATGGTGTTAGTGCTCTGGCTGCTGCTGTTTTCCCCTGATAGGCCATCCCCCTCAACAGTATCCAAAACGGTGTACTTGTTAGAGAGGGGGATAGCCACAGGGGCTCCCTGCACTGACTGCCTGCCCCTTCTAGCGGTCACCCATCTATCTGCCTGCACCTTGGGTGTAACCACTTCTCTAAAACTCCTGTCTATGACGCTTTCCGCCATGTTCTTGCCATGGAGGTAGTGCAAAGAAGATTTACTCGGCTGATTCCTGGGATGGCAAGATTGATGTATGAGGACAGATTGGGTCGACTAGGCCGATATTTACTGGAGTTTAGAAGAATGAGAGGGGATCTCATAGAAACCTATAAAATTCTAACAGGGCTAGACAGGCTAGATGCAGGGAGGATGTTCCTGATGGCTGAGGAGTCGAGAACCAGGGGTCACAGTCTCAGGATACGGGGTATGTCATTTAGAACCGAGATGAGGAGAAATTTCTTCACTCAGAGGGTGGTGAACCTGTGGAATTCTATACCGCAGAAGGCAGTGGAGGCCAAGTCATAAAATATATTCAAGAAGGAGATAGATATATTTCTTAATGCCAAAGGGATCAAGGGATATGGGGAGAAAGCGGGAACAGGGTACTGAATTAGACGATCAGTCATGATCTTTTTTGATTGGTGGAGCAGGTCCGATGGGCCGAATGGCCTACTCCTGCTCCTATTTTCTATGTTTCTATGCTTCTATAAGGTCAGAAGTGGGGATGTTCGCTGATATTTGCACAATGTTCAGTACCATTCACGACTCCTCAAATACTGAAGCAGCCCTTGTCCATATGCAGCAAGTCCTGGACAACATCCAGGCTTGGGCTGATAAGTGGCAAGTAACATTCGCACCACTCAGTGGAGGCACTAGAGGAGTATAGAAAGTGTCGGGGGGCACTTAAAAATGTAATTAGGAGAGCGAAGAGGGGACATGAAAAAACACTGGCGGGCAAGATAAAGGAAAATCTTAAGGCGTTTTATAAGTATATTCAGGGCAAGAGAATAACCAGGGAAAGAGTGGGGCCCTCAGGGACCAAAGTGGTAATCTGTGTGTGAAGCCGGAGGAGATAGGTGAGGATTTAAATAATTACTTTTCATCTGTGTTCACGATGGAGAAGGACGATGTAGGTATAGAGATCAGGGAGGGGGATTGTGATATACTTGAACATATCAGCATTGAAAGGGAGGAAGTATTAGCAGTTTTAGTGGGCTTAGAAGTGGATAAATCCCCAGGCCCAGATGAGATGTATCCCAGGCTGTTATGTGAGGCAAGGGAGGAGATTATCGGGGCTCTGACACATATTTTCAAATCCTCCCTGACCACAGGAGAGGTGCCAGAGGACTGGAGGACAGCGAATGTGTTACTATTATTCAAGAAGGGCAGCAGGGATAAACCAGGTAATTACAGGCCATTGAGTCTAACATCAGTGGTTGAGAAACTATTGGAAAAAGTTCTGAGGGACAGGATGAATCTCCACTTGGAGAGGCAGGGATTAATCAGGGATAGTCAGCATGGCTTTGTCAGGGAGATATCGTGTCTGACTAACTTGACTGAATTTTTTGAGGCGGTGACGAAATATGCAGATGAGGGTAAAGCAGTTGATGTAGTCTATATGGACTTCAGTAAGGCTTTTGATAAGGTCCCGCATAGTTTAGTTTAGTTTAGTTTAGAGATACAGCACTGAATCAGGCCCTTCGGCCCACCGAGTCTGTGCCGACCATCAACCACCCATTTATACTAATGCTACACTAATCCCATATTCCTACCACATCCCCACCTGTCCCTATATTTCCCTACCACCTACCTACACTAAGGGCAATTGCTAATGGCCAATTTACCAATCAACCTGCAAGTCTTTGGCATGTGGGAGGAAACCGGAGCACCCGGAGAAAACCCATGCAAACACAGGGAGAACCTGCAAACTCCACACAGGCATGGGAGATTGTTTAAGAAGGTAAGAGCTCATGGGATCCAGGACAATTTGGCAAATTAGATCCAAAATTAGCTTAGTGGCAGGAGGGAGAGGGTGATGGTTGAGGGCTGTATTTGTGATTGGAAGCCAGTGGTGTACCGCAGGGATCGGTGTTGGGACCCTTGCTATTTGTAGTATACATTAAAGTACATTAATGATTTAGACGTGAATATAGGAGGTACGATCAGTAAGTTCGCAGATGACACGGAAATAGTTGGTGTGAATATGGGGAGGAAAGCCTTAGATTACAGGACGATATAGATGGGCTGGTAAGATGGATGGAGCTGTGGCAAATGGAATTTAATCCTGAGAAGTGTGAGGTGATGCATTTTGGGAGGACCAACAAGGCAAGGGAATATACTATGGATGGTAGAACCCTAGGAAGTGCAGAGGGTCAGAGGGACCTTGGTGTACTTGTCCATAGATCACTGAAGGCAGCAGCACAGATAGATAAGGTGGTTAGGAAGGCGTATGGGATACTTGCCTTTATTAGCCAAGGCATAGAATATAAGAGCAGGGAGGTTATGATGGAGCTGTATAAAACGCTAGTTAAGCCACAGCTGGAGTACTAGTTTAGTTTAGTTTATAGCACTGAAACAGGCCCTTCGGCCCACCGAGTCTGTGCCGACCATCAACCACCCATTTATACTAATCCTACACTAATCCCATATTCCTACCACATCCCCACCTGTCCCTATATTTCACTACCACCTACCTCTACTAGGGGCAATTTATAATGGCCAATTTACCTACCAACCTGCAAGTCTTTTGGCTTGTGGGAGGAAACCGGAGCACCTGGAGAAAACCCACGCAGACACAGGGAGAACTTGCAAACTCCACACAGGCAGTACCCAGAATTGAACCCGGGATGCTGGAGTTGTGAGGCTGCGGTGCTAACCACTGCGCCACTGTGCCGCCCCTAACTGTACTGTGTACAGTTCTGGGCACCACACGATAGGAAGGATGTGATTGCACTGGAGAAGGTGCAGAGGAGATTCACCAGGATGTTGCCTGGGCTGGAGCAGTTCAGCTATGAAGAGAGACTGAAAAGGCTAGGGTTGTTTTCCTTAGAGCAGAGAAGGCTGAGGGGAGATATGATTGAGGTATACAAAATTATGAGGGGCATTGATAGGTTAGATAGGAAGAAACGTTTTCCCTTAGCAGAGGGGTCAATAACCAGGGGGCATAGATTTAAGGTAAGGGGCAGGAGGTTTAGAGTGGATTTGAGGAAAAGATTTTCACCCAGAGGGTGGTTGGAATCTGGAACGCACTGCCTGAAGAGGTGGTAGAGGCAGGAAGACTCACAACATTTAAGAAGTATTTAGATGAGCACTTGAAACGACATAGCACACAAGTCTACGGGCCAAGTGCTGGGAAATGGGATGAGAATAGTTAGCTGCTTGATGGCCGGCACAGACACGATGGGCCGAAGGGCCTGTTTCAGTGCTGTATGATTCAATGACTCTATGACTCTATGACACACAAGTGCCAGAGAATGAACATCTCCAACAAGAGAAAATCTAACCATTTCCCCTTTACATTCAATGGCATTACCATCACTGACTCCCCCACTATCAACAACCTGGGGTCACAATTGACCAGAAACTGAACTGGAGTAGCCACATAAATGCCGTGGCTACAAGAGCAGGTCAGAGGCTAGGAATCCTCCTGACTCCCCAAAGCCTGTCCACCATCTACAAGACACAAGTCCAGACTGTGATGGAATACTCTCCACTTGCCTGGATGGGTGCAGCTCCAACAACACTCAAGAAGCTCGACACCATCCAGGACAAAGCAGCCCGCTTGATTGGCACCCCATCCACAAACATTCACTCCCCCCACCACTGACGCACAGTGGCAGCAGTGTGTGCCATCTACAAGATGCACTGCAGCAACTCACCAAGGTCCCTTTTACAGCACCTTCCAAACCTGCGACCTCTACCACCTAGAAGGACTAGGGCAGCAGATGCATGGGAACACCACCACTTGCAAGGTCCCCTCCAAGCCACACACCATCCTGACTTGGAACTATATCGCCGTTCCCTCACTGCCGCTGGGTTAAAATCCTGGAACTGCCTTCCTAACAGCACTGTTGGTGTACCTACACCCCAAGGACTGCAACAGTTCAGAGTCGAAATAGCAGGATATATCGGATGAAGACGTGGCTGAAGAGATGGTGTGAGGGGGAGGGTTTTAGATTCCTGGGGCATTGTGGCCGGTTCTGGGGGAGGTGGGACCAGTACAAGCTGGACGGGTTACACCTGGGCAGGACTGGGACTGATGTCCTAGGGGGAGTATTTGCTAGAGTGGTTGGAGGGGGGGGCGGTTTCAACTAAAATGGCAGGGGTATGAGAACGTTTGCAAGGAGTCAGAGGAGGGGGGGATCAAAGACAAGAACAAAAGACAGTAAGGGCAATAAGAAAAGTGATAGTCAGAGAAATCAAGGGCCAGAATCAAACAGGGCCACAGTGAAAAATAGTAGGAAGGGACAAGTAATGTTAAAAAGACAAGCCTTAAGGTTTTGTGCCTTAACGCGTGGAGCATTCGCAATAAAGTGGATGAATTAATCACACAAATAGATGTAAACGGGTATGATATAGTCGGGGTTACGGAGACAGGGCTGCAAGGTGACCAGGGATGGGAAATGAACTTCCAGGGATATTCAGTATTTAGGAAGGACAGACAAAAAGCAAAAGGCGGTGGAGTCGCATTGCTGGTGAAAGAGGAAATTAACGCAATAGTGAGGAAAGATATCAGCTCTGACGATGTGGAATCTGTATGGGTAGAGCTGAGAAACACTAAGGGGCAAGAAAAGTTAGTGGGGGTTGTATATAGAACCCCCAAACTGTAGTGGTGATGTTGGGAATGGCATTAAACATGAAATTAGAGATGCATGTGATAAAGGAACATCTGTAATTATGGGTGACTTTAATCTGCATATAGATTGGGCAAATCAAATTAGTCACAATACCATAGAGGAGGAATTCTTGGAGTATATGGGATGGTTTTCTGGACCAATACGTTGAGGAACCAGCTAGACAACAGGCCATGCTAGACTGGGTAGTGTGTAATGAGAGAGGAATAATTGACAATCTGGTGGTTTGAGACCCCTTGGGGATGAGCGACCATAATATGATAGAATTCTTCATCAAGATGGAGAGTGACGTAGTTGATTCTGAGACAAGGGTCTTGAATCTTAATAAAGGAAACTACGAAGGTATGAGGCACGAGTTGGCCATGACGGATTGGGTAACGTTACTTAAAGGGATGACGGTGGATAGGCAATGGCAAACATTTAAAGAGTGCATGGATGAACTGCAACAATTGTTATCCCTGTCTGGCACAAAAGTAAAACGGGAAAGGTAGCCAACCCATGGCTTACAAGGGAAATTAGAGATAGCATTAGATCCAAGGAAGAGGCAAATAAATCTGCCTGGAAAAACAACAGACCTGAGGATTGGGAGCAGTTTAGAATTCAGCAAAGGAGGACAAAGGGATTGATTAAGAAGGGGAAAAAAGTGTACGGGAGCAAGCTTACGGGGAACATAAAAACTGATTGTAAAGGTTTCTATAGGTATGTGATGAGAAATAGATTGGTGAAGACAAATGTAGGTCCCTTACAGTCAGAAACAGGGGAACGTATTATGGGGAACAAAGAAATGACTGACCAACTAAATGCATACTTTGGTTCTGTCTTCACAAATGCGGACACAAATATCATACCAGAAATGTTGGGGAACACAGGGTTTAGTGAGAGAGAAGAACTGAAAGAAATCAGTATTAGTAGAGAAATGGTGTTGGGGAAATTGATGGGATTAAAGGCCAATAAATCCCCAGGGCCTGATGGTCTGCATCCCAGAGTACTTAAGGAAGTGGCCCTAGAAATAGTGGATGCATTGCTGGTCATCTACCAAGATTCTATAGACTCTGGAACAGTTCCAACAGATTGGAGGGTAGCTAATGTAACCCCATTATTTAAAAAGAGAGGGAGAGAAAGCAGGGAATTATAGACCAGTCAGCCTGACTGGTAGTGGGGAAAATTCTCGAGTCCATTATAAAAGATTTTAGAGCAGAGCACTTAGAGAACAGTGGTACAATCGGGCAGAGTCAGCATGGATTTACGAAAGGGAAATCATGCTTGACAAATCTACTAGAATTCTTCAAGGATGTAACTAGTAGAGTTGATGAGGGGGGGCCAGTGGATGTGGTTTATTTGGACTTTCAGAAGGCTTTCGACAAAGTCCCACATGAGAGATTAGCATGGAAAATTAAAGCGCATGGGATTGGGGGTAGTGTATTGCAATGGATAGAAAATTGGTTGGCAGACAGGAAACAAAGGACAAGATGCAGATCTGGGCTGAGAAGTGGCAGATGGAGTTCAACCTGGAAAAGTGTGAAGTGATTCATTTTGGAAGGTCGAATTTGAATGCAGAATCCAGGCTAAAAGACAGGATTCTTGGTAGTGTGGAGGAACAGAGGGATCTTGGGGTCCATGTCCATAGATCGCTCAAAGTTGCCACCTAAGTTGATAAGGTTGTTAAGAAGGCGTATGGTGTGTTGGCTTTCATTAACAGGGGGATTGAGTTTAAGAGCCGCGAGGTTATGCTGCAGCTCTATAAGGCCCTGGTTAGACCACACTTGGAATATTGTGTTCAGTTCTGGTCGCCTCATTATAGGAAAGATGTGGAAGCTTTAGAGAGGGTGCAGAGGAGATTTACCAGGATGCTGCCTGGACTGGAGGGCATGTCCTACGAAGAAAGATTGAGGGAGCTGGGGCTTTTCTCATTGGAGTGAAGAAGGATGAGAGGTGACTTGATAGAGGGGTACAAGATGATGAGAGGCATAGATAGAGTGGATAGCCAGAGACATTTTCCCAGGGCGGAAAGGGCTATCACCAGGGGGCATAATTTTAAGGTGATTGGAGGAAGGTTTCGGGGAGATGTCAGAGGTAGGTTCTTTACACAGAGAGTGGTGGGTGCGTGGAATGCGCTGCCAGCGGTGGTAGTAGAAGCAGATACATTAGGGGCATTTAAGCGACTCTTGGATAGATACATGGATGATAGTAGAATGAAGGGTAGGTAGTTAGTTTGATCTTAGAGTAGGTTAAAGGTTCGGCACAACATCGTGGGCCGAAGGGCCTGTACTGTGCTGTACTGTTCTATCTATCTAAAGAGTAGGGATAAATGGGTCTTTTTCTGAATGTCAGGCAGTGACTAGTGGGGTACCGCAGGGATCAGTGCTAGGACCCCAGCTATTCACAATATATATTAATGATTTAGATGAGGGAACAAAATGTAATATCTCCAAATTTGAAGAGGACAAAAAACTGGGTGGGAGGGTGAGTTGTGAGGAGGGTGCAGAGAGGCTTCAGGGTGATTTGGACAAGTTGAGTGAGTGGGCTAATGCATGGTAGATGCAGTATAATGTGGATAAATGTGAGGTTATCCACTTTGGTAGCAAAAACAGGAAGGCAGGTTATTATCTGAACGGCTATGAACTGAGAGAGGGGAATATGCAACAAGACCTGGGTGTTCTCAGTCGCTGAAGGTAAGCATGCAGGTCCAACAGGCGGTAAAAAAGACAAATGGTAATTTGGCCTTCATAGCGAGAGGATTCAAATACAGGAGCAGGGATGTCTTGCTGCAGTTATACAGGGCCTTGGTGAGGCCACACCTGGAATATTGTGTGCAGTTTTGGTCTCCTTATCTGAGGAAGGATGGTCTTGCTATAGAGGGAGTGCAGCGAAGGTTTACCAGACTGATTCCTGGGATGGCGGGTCTGACGTATGAGGAGAGATTGAATCGGTTAGGATTATATTCGCTGGAGTTCAGAAGAGTGAGGGGGGATCTCATAGAAACCTATAAAATTCTAACAGGACTTGACAGGGTAGATGCAGGAAGGATGTTCCTGATGGTGAGGGAGTCCAGAACCAGGGGTCATAGTCTAAGGATACGGGCTAAACCTTTCAGGACTGAGATGAGGAGAAATATCTTCACCCAGAGAGTGGTGAGCCTGTGGAATTCGCTACCACAGAAAACAGTTGAGGCCAAAACATTGTATGTTTTCAAGAAGGAGTTAGATATAGCTCTTGGGTCTAAAGGGATCAAAGGGTATGGGGCGAAAGCAGGAATAGGTTACTGAGTTGGATGATCAGCCATGATCATAATGAATGGCAGAGCAGGTTCGAAAGGCCGAATGGCCTACTCCTGTTCCTATTTTCCATGTTTCTATGTTTCAAGAAGGCAGCTCATCTTCTCAAGGATAATTAGGGATGGACAATAAATGCTGGCCTAGCCAGCGACGCTCACATCCCATGAATGAATAAAAAAAACTAGAGTATTGCATCCAGTTCTGGTCACCACACTTCAGGAAGGATGTGAGGGTCCTTGAATGAGTGCAGAGGAGATTTACCGGAAGGTTTCCAAGGATGGGGGTTTATAGTTTCAAGGTTAGGTTGGAAAAGCTGTGTTTGTTCTCTTTAGAACAAAGAAGATTGAGGGGAGTTTCAATAGAAGTGTACAAGATAATGATAACCTTAGGTAAATTAAACAAGGAAAGACTGTTCCTATTAACTAATCGTACAAGGTCTGGTTTTGAGCAAGAGATACAGGGGGAATATGAGGAAGAATGTTTTTACGCAGCGGGTGGTAAAGACCTGGAACTCGCTGCCCACAAGGGTGGTGCAAAAGGACACTGGGCCTGTCTATGCAGGAAATCTGGCTCCAAAGACACAGCCAGAAGTCACAGTAGGACACAAACAAACAGGCGATAGGTGCAGCAACAGGGAAACAGCAGCACAGAGAGCTCCAGAGACCTGCATAAATGCAAGCCGATACACAAATTCTATGGTGAAACAGACCTGAGATATGACTCAGAGAGAAGCAATTCTCAGCCAAATGACGAGCAGGTGTTTCACATTGTGAACCTGACACATTGTGTTGATGAAGTCAAACAACTGGAAGCTTTTGGCACAGTGGTGCAGTGGCTAGCACCGCAGCCTCACAGCTCCAGGGACCCGGGTTCAATTCTGGGGACTGCCTGTGTGGAGTTTGCAAGTTCTCCCTGTGACCGCGTGGATTTTCGCCGGGTGCTCAGGTTTCCTCCCACAGCCAAAGACTTGCAGGTTGATAGGTAAATTGGCCATTATAAATTGCCCCTAGTATAGGTAGGTGGTAGGGGAATTGAGGGAAGGTGGGAATGTGGTAGGAATATGGGATTACTGTAGGATTAGTATAAATGGGTTGTTGATGGTCGGCACAGACTCGGTGGGCCGAAGGGCCTGTTTCAGTGCTGTATCTCTAAATAAAACAAAAATACTAACATCACGTGCCCAAAGAAAGCTGGCAAACATATACTCAGGGTTAAGATTGACACCGGCGCTAGTTCAAATATCCGACCAGCCAAATACTGAAGGATATGTACCAGAATTGTTGGAAATCAATGATACAACTGACAACTGGCAAATTATCTGCATACAACGGGTCACCCATCCCTTGCAGTGGCACGTAACAATGCAATGTAGCTATGGCAAGTTGGAATGGAAACTCAAGCATTCTACCTAGTAGATACGAGCGGACCGGCAGTGGCAGGACTACCAGTGTGTAAGGACCTCAGCATCATAACTATCCACGAGAACATTGCCAAGGGGAAATCTCCAAGGACCGGAACCCGCTCGCAAACTCTGACCAGCACCAAATGGTGTGGTCTGGAAATCCAGCAACAGCACAACTATGCTCTTTAGAGAACCGCCAGCACCAGTACGGACAGGTACCGCCATGAGGCCAAGTACTCTTCCTCCCACAAGTCCTCGACCTTGAGTCTGAGGCCTTCAGACATGGAGGATGAGGAGAGGTGAAGGACGTGCAATGTTCCGAAGAGGCAGAGGAGGAATGAGTTGAAGCATTGTCTGCTGGCTCTTCGAGATGAGGTGCCGGAACTTTCCAAGAATGACAAGGCCTCAAAAGTGGTCGTATTGAGAAGAGCAACAGAGTGTATTAGCAGGATGAAGGCAGAACAACAGAAACTGATTGCGGAAAGGGAGAAAAATCAGTAAAAAACAGGAACAGATGAGGCGCAATTCTCCGAGCAAGAGTCGTCAAACCACCAAAATGGTATATGGACTCTTAAGCTCTGCACTTGCAAATAATTTTGATGTTATCTAATTTTGTTTTTTTTAATTTATACTATACTAGACTTATCTTTGGAAAGAAAGAGGATGTGGTATGATTGCCTTTAAGAGTCAGGTCCCTTGAAGATTTTAGTATGCTAATGACCTGAGTACCAGGATGTAGTCATGCGACTCAAAGCCTGAGTCACTCTGTAACTGTAACACCTAGAGGAAGGGTCTGTAAATAGTTCGCTCTGTACTGTATATAATAGTTTATCTGTAAATAAACCTGTTTGAGATCATCAGCCAGCTGGGCTCCACACATCTCATTTAAGTTGCATCAGGCAACATAAAAAGAACTCATTACATGGTGGCAGCTCCTCTTTACAACACCCACACTCACAAAAACACATACAGAAACACACACACACATACACACACAGACTCACAAACGCACCCACAGAAACACACACTCACACACACACCCACACACAGATCCACGCATACACACACAGAAGCAGACACAGACGCCCACAGAAACACACAAACGTACACGCCTACACAGAAACCCACACCCACACAAACACACATACCCACCTTCACATAGAAACACACACACACCCACTTCCACACAGAAACGCACACTTCTATCCACAGAAACACCCACACCCACAGAGCACACACACACCCACAGCTACTCTCACACGCATTCTCACACCCACAGAAAAGCTCACACACACCAACACACCCATAGATACACATACGCCCACACACAGACACATGCGCACCCACACAGCCGCACAGATACACTCATATCCACAATCACTCCCACACACTCACACTGACATCCACACAGATACACACACACCCTCACACATAGATACACAAACGGACAGAATACACACACACACCCCTCCTGGCCATGCAGGGGGTCTATAAAGGATCGGCTAATGAAGTATTTTTCTTATCATTTCTTTTAATGTTCCTCGCTCCACATTTTGCTGTGGGGTGGTATCGATGCCCATTGCTGTGACTGGACTGCTTGTGGCTGGGCTCTGTAAAGCCATCATTATGTGTGGTTAAATCTCAGCTGGTTCCTCTGTAATTACTCTATCAGGGAAGGTACTTGAATATAATGAGTGTTGTCATGTCAGAGACCCTGGAGTCTGGCAGCTTGGCTCCCCCAGTGCCTGTGCTGACTCCAATATGTCATCATCAGAAAATCGACAGATAAACACTTCTTTCTGAAATAAGCTGGAGCCCTCGTGTATATCCATGGGGCAGAAACCAGTCAGTCGTCGTTCCACCAGACTTACTGCCCTCTGGTATCCGGCAGTAAGATAGACACACTTACATTTCTATAGCACCTGTCACAACCACAGGCCCTCCCAATGCGCTTCACAGCCAATCAAGTATTTTTGAAGTGTAGTCACCATTGTAATGTAGGAAATGAAGCAGCCAATTTGTGCACAGCAAGATCCCACAAACAGCAAATGGGATAATGACAAGATAATTTTTTTTCAGCCATGTTGATTGAGAGATAAATATTGGCCAGAATCAGGGATAGACACTGACATGTTGCACCAGGGACATCTGACAAAATTATTCACTCAGCCACAGATATGGGGGCAATTAATGTGGATATAAAGTGTGTAGCCAATCTAATGCCATCAAAACACAATCTGATTTAAAATGCATTTCTCTCTATTTATTGAGATACCCGGCACTGTTTCTGCTTGCACAAGTAGTTAATGTCTGCCCGCACACTTGGATGTAGCGATGTGGAGAATTCGGATAGATGCCCATTTATCAGGAGTGATCTTGATCATTCTCTCTTACCCTTCTCTGTCTGTCTGTCTTTCTGTCTCTCTCTCTGCCCCCCCACCCTCCGTATCTCTTCTCTGTGTGTGTCTCTCTCTCATTGTCGGTCTCCCTCTCTCTCTCCGTGTCTCTCATTCTCTCTCTGTCCCCCTCCCTCTGTCCTCCACTGTGCATATCCCCACCTCTCCCTGTGTCCCCCCATTGTGTTCCACCTCTCTGTATGTCCCCCTCTCTCTATGGACCCCACCCATTCCCCCCTCTCTGTGGAGCCCCCTCTCTATTTACTGACTTCAGCTAGTAAAGAGACGCGCTTTCACGCTGTTGGTAAACGAATGTCCACCGCCATCTTTAATACTGGCATAGCACTTTCGGCCAATGCTTATAACAACCACCGCCATCTTTGCTCCTGGCAAACTGGCTTCAGCCAATGTTTCGAACTGTGTTCGCCATTTATAATGCTGGCAATCATTCTTCAGCCGATGTCTCCAACTAGAACAAAAGCAAACTAGTGTGAATAATGCTGGAAATCTGAAATAGCTGGTAAAGGAAGAAGCCAATGGCAGATTTCTGAAACTCCAGGGTTGGAAATCCACCATCTGGTGGAAATTTCTCATCCCTGAATTTAAAATTACCACGGACCTCACAGGCTTAACCACAGACACTGGAATCTGTGTACGGACATGTTGCCGACCCCTGGCCAGGACATGGGAAGGGCTTCCCTGCTTTTATTCAAATAGCATAATGGGATCTTTTACATTCCGCTGAGAGGGCAAATGGTGACTCAGGTTAACTCATCTGACAGCCACGTTGGGAGCCAGTAACCAGTTCCACTCAACCTGAATGGTCTGTGTCGATCATCAGTATCCCTAAGTAGCCCACACTATCCTCCCTTCCCACCTGTACTTCAGTCAATACTGTCAGCTCCATAGGACCATACAAATAGGACGAGGACATTCAGCCCCTCAAGTCTATTTTGCCATTCAATTAGATCTGACTGATCTGTATCTCAACTCCATCTATCCACCTTGATTCCATATCTCTTAATGCCCTGATCTAACAAAAATCTGTCAATCTCAGTTTTGACATTTTCAGTTGACCCTCAGCCTCAACAGGTTTTTGTGTGGGGAGTGGGGGTGGGGGAGAGAGTTTGAGATTTCCACTAGCCTTTGTGTGAAGCAATGCTTCCTAACATCACCCCTGAATGCATGGCTCTAACTTTAAGGTTCTGCCCCCTTGTTCTGGATTCTCCCACCATTCTCCCTATATACCTAACCCCTTAAATCATCATAAATACTTTAACTACATCACCCTCAATCTTCTAAACTCAAGGGAATACAAGCCTAGTCTCCCCTCCCTGGGAGGGGGTAACCTGTCCTCATAATTTCACCTTTTAACCCTGGTATCGTTCTGGTGAATTTGCACTGCACCCTCTTCAAGGCCAATACATCCTTCCTGAGGTGGATGCCCAGAACTGAACGCAGTTACTCCAGATGAGGCCTAACCAGAACTCTGTACTGCTCCAACATAACTTCCACCCCTTTATATTCCCGCCTTCTTAAGATGATGGTCAAAATTCCATGAGCCTTTTTAATTACTTTTTGTACTTGACCTTCTGCTTTAAGCGATTTCTGTACTCTGACCCCTAAATTTCTCTGGCCCTCCACAGTTCCTAAATTCTCACCATTTAAAAATGCTCTGATCGATCTTTCTTAGGTAGAAGGTGGGTGACCTTGCACTTCACCACAATGAACTCCATCTGCCACAGTTTTGCCAACTTAATCTTTGTAATCTTCTGCTTCCCTCAACACCATTTACTGCGCCACCTGACTTAGAGCTCTCTATTGAAAAGCTGAGGCCTCAGTACAAATCCCTGGGGGACACCACGAGCTTCATCCTGTCAATTTGACTGCACACCCATTATCCCTACTGCCTGTCTCCGAACTCCAAATTCCTGAATAGATTGCCTCCAATTCCATTGTTCCCATATTTGTTAACAGTCTCTGATATGGAATCTCATTGAATGACTTCTGAGTCCATATAAATAACATCCATTGGCATTCCCTTATATTCCAAACAGAAATTCAACTAGGTTCATTAGACATGACTCACCCTTTACAAATCCATGCTGGCTCTCTCTGATCAGCTCCTATTTCTCCAAAGGTTCTAGTAACTTCCTCACATCTGACATTAGATGAATAAGCCTCTAATTTCCTACTTATCCATAGAAACATAGGAAATAGGAGCAGGAGTAGGCCATTCGGCCCTTCGAGCCTGCTCCGCCATTCATTATGATCATGGCTGATCATCCAACTCAGTAACCTGTTCCCGCTTTCGCCCCATACCTTTTGATCCATTTAGAGCCAAGAGCTATATCTAACTCCTTCTTGAAAACATACAATGTTTTGGCCTCAACTGCTTCCTGTAGTAGCGAATTCCACAGGCTCACCACTCTCTGGGTGAAGAAATTTCTCCTCATCTCAGTCCTGAAAGGTTTACCCCGTATCCTTAGACTATGACCCCTGGTTCTGGACTGCCCCACCATCGGGAACATCCTTCCTGCATCTACCCTGTCAAGTCCTGTCAGAATTTTATAGGTTTCTATGAGATCCCACCTCACTCTTCTGAACTCCAGCGAATATAATCCTAACCGACTCAATCTCTCCTCATACGTCAGTCCCGCCATCCCAGGAATCAGTCTGGTAAACCTTCACTGCACTCCCTCTGTAGCAAGAACATCCTTCCTCAGATAAGGAGACCAAAATTGCACACAATATTCCAGGTGTGGCCTCACCAAGGCCCTGTATAATTGCAGCAAGACATCCCTGCTCCTGTACTTGAATCCTCTCGCTATGAAGGCCAACATACCATTTGCCTTTTTTACCGCCTGTTGCACCTGCACGCTTACCTTCAGCAACTGGTGTACGAGAACACCCAGGTCACGTTGCATATTCCCCTCTCTCAGTTTATAGCCGTTCAGATAATAATCTGTCTTCCTGTTTTTGCTACCAAAGTGGATAACCTCACATTTATTCACATTATACTGCATCTGCCATGCATTTGCCCACTCACTCAACTTGTCCAAATCACCCTGAAGCCTCTCTGTATCCTCCTCACAACTCACCCTCTCACCCAGTTTTATGTCACCTGCAAATTTGGAGATATTACATTTAGTTCCCTCATCTAAATCATTAATATATATTGTGAATAGCTGGGGTCCTAGCACCGATTCCTGCGGTACTCCACTAGTCACTGCCTGCCATTCAGAAAAAGACCCATTTGTCCCTACTCTTTGTTTCCTGTACGCCAACCAATTTTCTATCCATCGCAATACACTACCCCCAATCTCATGCGCTTTAATTTTACACGCTAATCTCTCTTATGTGGGACTTAGTCAAAAGCCTTCTGAAAGTCCAAATAAACCACATCCACTGGCTCCCCCTCATCAACTCTACTAGTTGCATCCTCAAAGAATTCTAGTAGATTTGTCAAGCATGATTTCCCTTTCGTAAATCCATGCTGACTCTGCCCAATTCTACCACTGTTCTCCAAGTGCTCTGCTATAAAATCTTTTATAATGGACTCTAGAATTTTCCCCACTACCAACGTCAGGCTAACTGGTCTATAATTCCCTGCTTTCTCTCTACCTCCCTTTTTAAATAGTGGGGTTACATTAGTTACCCTCCAATCTGTAGGAACTGTTCCAGAGTCTATAGAATCTTGGAAGATGACCAGCAATGCATCCACTATTTCTAGTCGTAGGCCAAAAGATTGGGAAAATTTTAGATTCCAGCAGAGAATGACTGGAACAAATTATTGTTGGAGTCCCAAAGGACCATAGAGATTGCTCCACATTAGGGAGAGATAGCTTGAGGGTCACCACTCTGCAAGAATGGGGCAAGATGAGGAGGGAGTCCTCCATGAACTCCCACAGCCTGTACGGGGAGTGAACCTTGCAGCACACTGTAGCCAACTAAGCTAACCAACCCCCTCTTCAAAAAAAGGAGAAATTGCAGTACAAGAGAAAACTATCAAGAAATATAACAACAGACAGAAAAAGCTTCTACAAATATATAAAAAGGAAGAAAGTAGCTAAAGTAAGTGTTGGTCCTTTGGAGGATGAGACTGGGAAATTAATAATGGGAAACAAGGAAATGCAGAGACTTTGAACAAGTATTTTGTATCTGCCTTCACAGTAGAAGACACAAAAAGTATCCCAAGAATCCACTATTTCTAGGGCCACTTCCTTAAGTACTCTGGGATGCAGACCATCAGGCCCTGGGGATTTATCAGCCTTCAATCCCATCAATTTCCCCAACACCATTTCTCTACTAATACTGATTTCTTTCGGTTCCTCCCTCTCACTAAGCCCTGTGTTCCTCAACATTTCTGGTATGATATTTGTGTTCTCCTTTGTGAAGACAGAACCACCAGTGCATCCTTCCCCCAGGTATTAGAACTTCAGGGTTGGAGCCCCCTGCAATGGATCTTTGCTTTCATTCTTGGGGTGGGTGTCACTGGCAAGGCCGCAATTTGTTGTCCGTTCCTAAAACCACACAAGGTGCCAGTGTCAGTCCAAACACAAACACACACACACACACACACCTCCTTAATGTGTCACTGGCTTGGCCCGCGCATTGGGTACAGGTCTGACATCCCTGTGAGTGGGTAAAGGCTTAGTGTTGGGATAGGCCTCCCTGGCAGTGAGTATAGGCCTGAAAGGCCTCCCTGGGAGGGGGTACAGGCCTGACATCAGGAGAGGCCCCAGCTCTCTCTGTTCTTGAAATTCCTTTATATATGTACCTTTTAATTCATATATCGAATTTGTATCCACAGTGGCACTGTCCCTTTACTCCATGGACTTTAAATTTTGCCATTAAGTTTATTTGGTGGTATTTTGTCAAATGCAGTTTGAAAGTCATATATACATAACATGAACTGCATGACCCTCATCAGCTCTCTCCATTACCTTATCAAAGAACTCAATTAGTTAGAACACGCAGACTGAAATATTAAAGTTCCCCTTTTTTTTTACCTTAGCTCCTCACATTCACACTCACACTCACACACACATCCGCCGGTTAACCAATAAAATAAAATGGGCTTTTTAGAATTCAGAGCTCTGTTACAGAAAAAAAAACACTTGGGCAGATTATTTGCTCATTTTTGAAGAAAACAGCAGATGAGATATGTTGTTCCAAAACTTGCATACAGTCTAACTTCTGAATATACGTAGACAGGTCACTGAGATCTTTTATAACAGTTCTATTCAGGCGGCGTTGAGAATTAATTTTAGCTGGCTTTCTTCAGAGACAGGAGACAAGATGAATGACATAGTGAACTTCTCAGGGTCTTTTAGAGATGCTGGAAAGCGAGCTGGGTGGTGGTCTTCTCCTTCCTTGACATCTCTTCAGCGGACTTGACTTTATCTCGCTCCAGAAGGTAAAAACACGCTGAAACAACAACCAAAAAACGCCTGTGAGTTTTGTTCCCTCCCAGGTGCGCTCTGCTGCTACTGGGCTTGTCCAATCAAGGGGCGCTTGTCACTTCTCTGCCCACTTCTTCCCTGTTACCGGGGTTTCTGTTCTATCTTCAACCAGAGTCCTGTGACAACTAGTAAACATTGATGCCAATCAAGTTCCTTCAGTGTCCTCTTAATGACTCTCCTGAAAAAAACCTTGTCCAACATTTATTCAGTTTCACTATGAATTACTTGAAAAAATATTTTCAACAAAAAACAGAAGCACCTTCATAACTGTGTGAGTGTGTGCATATGTGGGTGTAGCTGCATATCTGAGTGTGCCCATTCATGTGTGTGTGCATGTGTATGTCTGCGCAAGTGTTGTCATAAGATTGCGTGCCTGTGCTTATGACTGTGTGTGTGTGTGCGTGCATTTGACTTCAGCTTTTCATTTTCTATCCGTCACATAAACCTTTGTCACTTAAGGTTCCTGGAGGGCACGTGATGCTGAACTGTCTTAATATCTGGGAAAACAAACACCATGTGCCTCGATTGACCATCTCTCAGAGACTGATTGTCATCATCACTGTTTTCAGGCTTTGAAGCAGAGTCTATGGGACCAGGTGATTTGATGGCTTGTTCCACAATGCAACATTAATAATACAAATACGTCAATCAGCAAATAACAAGCAGCTGCACTGAAATGTAATTAAACACAACGAGCAGCAAATATCCATTTCAACAAAACTCCAGCTCCAATACCCACTATATCAAGAACAGCCCAGTCCCACAATCCCCGTCTTCCCTAGTCCCACAATCCCCGTCTTCCCGAGTCCCACACTCCCTGTCTGCCCCAGTCCCACACTCCCCATCACCCCTAGTCCCACAATCCCCGTCTTCCCGAGTCCCACACTCCCCGTCTTCCCCAGTCCCACACTCCCCGTCTCCCCCAGTCCCACAATCCCCGTCTGCCCCAGTCGCACACACCCCATCACCCCTAGTCCCACACTCCCCGTCTCCCCCAGTCCCACACTTCCCGTCTCCACCAGTCCCACACTCCCCGTCTCCCCCAGTCCCACACTTCCCGTCTCCACCAGTCCCACACTCCCCGTCTCTCCCAGTCCCACACTCCCCATCTCTCCCAGGCCCACACTCCCCATCTCCCCCAGTCCCACACTCTCCATCTCCCCCCGACCCACAGTCCCTGTCTTCCCCAGTCCCACATTCCCCGTCTCCCCCAGTCCCACACTCCCCGTCTCCCCCAGTCCCACACTCCCCGTCTCCCCAGTCCCACACTCCCCATCTCCCCCAGTCCCACACTCCCCGTCTCCCCCAATCCCACACTCCCCGTCTCCCCCAGTCCCACACACCCTATCTCCCCCAGTCCCACACTCCCTGTCTCCCCCAGTCCCACACTCCCCATCTCTCCCAGTCCCACACTCCCCATCTCCCCCAGTCCCACACTCCCCATCTCCCCCTGACCCACAGTCCCTGTCTCCCCCAGTCCCACACTCCCCATCTCCCCCAGTCCCACACTCCCCAACTCCCCCAGTCCCACACTCCCTGTCTCCCCCAGTCCCACACTCCCCTTCTCTCCCAGTCCCACACTCTCTGTCTCCCCCAGTCCCACACTCCCCAACTCCTCCAGTCCCACACTCCCTGCCTCCCCCAGTCCCACACTCCCTGTCTCCCCCTGTGCCACACTCCCTGTCTCCCCAAGTGCCACACTCCCTGTCTCCCCCCGTCCCACACTCCCTGTCTCCCCCTGTGCCACACTCTCTGTCTTTCCCAGTCCTACATTCTGGGCTGAATTTAGTGCAGCTCTTTGGAGCAGGAATGGTGGGCCGGAGAAACACGTTGGAAGAATCCGCCCGTAAATCCGATGTCCTGATATCGGTTCCGGATTTAGTCAGCGGCGGGAAAGCACCAGGACCTCGCTGCCCTGATGCAGCAGGACTGCAATTTAAATTGCGGACCACTTCATTTTAATGCATTAGCAATTGATCCATCACATTTCAACAGGAGACTTGGCATTAAGTGGGCGACAGGCGGCCGTCACATGCCTTCAGATTCCCGGCTGTTGAAAGTTGGCGGCACCAAGGTGAGGCCTCAGTGCCACAACAGGGAGAGAGTCAGGACCAGCACAGCATAGGAGGAGACGGGGGAGCAGAGGCCATTGACGGCCTACAGTGCTGTGGGCTCTGCAGGGGGGGATCACAGGTGGGACGACCGGCTGAGCAGGGTCGCAGAGGGAGTGTGGGACTGGGGCGGGGGGGGGGGCGGTGGGGGGAGATGAGGAGTGTGGGACAGGGGGAGATGGGGAGTGTGGGATTGTGGGAGATGGGGAGTGTGGGACTGGGGGAGACGGGGAGTGTGGAACGGGGGAGACGGGGAGTGTGGTACGGGGGGAGATGGGGAGTGTGGGACTGGGGGAGATGGGGAGTGTGGGACTGGGGGAGATGGGGAGTGTGGGACGGGGGGAGTCGGGGAGTGTGGGCCCAGCGGAGACGGGGACTGTGGGGCTGGGGGAGACGGGGAGAGTGGGACTGGGGGAGATGGGGAGTGTGGGACTGTAGGAGACAGAGAGTGTGGGACAGGGGGAGACAGGGAGTGTGGGACTGGGGGAGACAGGGAGTGTGGGACTGGGGGAGACGAGGAGTGTGGGACGTGGGTAGACGGGGAGTATGGTACTGGGGGAGACGAGGAGTGTGGGACTGGGGGAGATGGGGAGTGTGGGACTGGGGGAGATGGGGAGTGTGGGATGGGGGCAGATGGGGAGTGTGGGTCCAGGGGAGACGGGGAGTGTGGGACTTGGGGAGATGGGGAGTGTGGGACTGGGGGAGATGGGGAGTGTGGGACTGTAGGAGACAGAGAGTGTGGGATGGGGGGAGACGGGGAGAATGGGACCCGGGGAGATGGGGAGTGTGGGATCTGGGGAGATGGGGAGTGTGGGACGGGGGGAGATGGGGAGTGTGGGACTGGGGGAGACGGGGAGAGTGGGACCCGGGGAGATGGGGAGTGTGGGATCTGGGGAGTGTGGGACGGGGGAGATGGGGAGTGTGGGACTGGGGGAGATGGGGAGTGTGGGTCCAGGGGAGACGGGGAGTGTGGGACTTGGGGAGATGGGGAGTGTGGGACTGGGGGAGATGGGGAGTGTGGGACTGTAGGAGACAGAGAGTGTGGGATGGGGGGAGACGGGGAGAATGGGACCCGGGGAGATGGGGAGTGTGGGATCTGGGGAGATGGGGAGTGTGGGACGGGGGGAGATGGGGAGTGTGGGACTGGGGGAGACGGGGAGAGTGGGACCCGGAGAGATGGGGAGTGTGGGATCTGGGGAGATGGGGAGTGTGGGACGGGGGGAGATGGGGAGTGTGGGACTGGGGGAGATGGGGAGTGTGGGCCCAGGGGAGACGGGGAGTGTGGGACTGGGGGAGACGGGGAGAGTGGGACCCAGGGAGATGGGGAGTGTGGGATCTGGGGAGATGGGGCATGTGGGACGGGGGGAGATGGGGAGTGTGGGACTGGGGGAGATGGGGAGTGTGGGCCCAGGGGAGACGGGGAGTGTGGGACTGGGGGAGACGGGGAGAGTGGGACCAGGGGATATGGGGAGTGTGGGACGGGGGAAGATGGGGAGTGTGGGACTGGGGGAGACGGGGAGTGTGGGATGGAGGGGGAGACGACGTGTGTGGGACGGGGGGAAACGGGGAGTGTGGGACTGGGGAAGACGGGGAGTGTGGGACTGGGGGAGACGGGGAGTGGGATGGGGGAGAAGGAGAGTGTGGGACGGGGGGAGATGGGGAGTGTGGGACTGGTGGAGACGGGGAGTGTGGGACTGGGGGAGACGGGGAGAGTGGGAAGGGGGGAGACGGGGAGTGGGATGGGGGAGAAGGAGAGTGTGGGACGAGGGGAGGTGGAGAGTGTGGGATGAGGGGAGAAGGGGAGTGTGCGACTCGGGGAGATGGGGAGTTTGGGACGGGGGGAGATGGGGAGTGTGGGACGGGGGGAGACGGGGAGTGTGGGACTGGGGGAAACGGGGAATGTGGGACTTGGGGAGACGGGGAGTGTGGGACTGGGGGAGATGGGGAGTGTGGGACTGGGGAAGACGGGGAGTGTGGGACTGGGGCAGACGGGGAGTGTGGGACTGGGGAAGATGGGGAGTGTGGGACTGGGGGAGATGGGGAGTGTGGGACGGGGGGAGACAGGGTGTGTGGGACTTGGGGAGACGGGGAGTGTGGGCCCAGGGGAGACAGGGAGTGTGGGACTGGGGGAGTCAGGGAGTGTGGGCCCAGGGGAGACAGGGACTGTGGGGCTGGGGGAGATGGGGAGTGTTGGACGGGGGGAGACGGGGAGTGTGGGACTGGGGGAAGCGGGGAATGTGGGACTGGGGCAGACGGGGAGTGTGGGACTGGGGAAGATGGGGAGTGTGGGACTGGGGAAGATGGGGAGTGTGGGACTGGGGAAGACGGGGAGTGTGGGACTGGGGGAGACGGGGAGTGGGATAGGGGAGAAGGAGAGTGTGGGACGGGGGGAGATGGGGAGTGTGGGACTGGTGGAGACGGGGAGTGTGGGACTGGGGGAGACGGGGAGTGTGGGAAGGGGGGAGGGGGAGTAGGATGGGGGAGAAGGAGCGTGTGGGATGAGGGGAGATGGAGAGTGTGGGATGAGGGGAGAAGGGGAGTGTGCGACTCTGGGGGAGGGGGAGTTTGGGACGGGGGGAGATTGGGAGTGTGGGACTGGGGAAGATGGGGAGTGTGGGACTGGGGCAGACGGGGAGTGTGGGACTGGGGAAGATGGGGAGTGTGGGACTGGGGAAGATGGGGAGTGTGGGACTGGGGGAGACGGGGAATGTGGGACTGGGACTGGTTCTTGATATAGTGGATATTGGAGCTGGAGTTTTGTTGAAATGGGTATTTGCTGCTCATTGTGTTTAACTACATTTCAGTGCAGCTGCTTGTTATTTGCTGATTGACGTACTTTTATTATTAATGTTGCATTGTGGAACAAGCCATCAAATCACCTGGTCCCATAGACTCTGCTTCAAAGCCTGAAAACAGTGATGATGACAATCAGTCTCTGAGAGATGGTCAATCGAGGCACATGGTGTTTGTTTTCCCAGATCCGAGAGGAAGAACCTCAGGTTGGAGGAAGAGTGAGGTGGAGGAGATGCAGTGGGGGGGAAAGGGTGAGTTTGGAGGAGGACGTGAGTTTGGAGGGTGTGAGCTTGGAGGATGAGGTGAGATGGGAATTGGAGGAAGTGAGGTGGGGAGGAGAGGGTGAGTTTGGAGGAGGAGGTGAGGTGGGAATTGGAGGAAGTGAGGTGGGGGGAAGACGGTGAGGTTGGAGGAGGAGGTGAGGTGGGAATTGGAGGAGGTGAGGTGGGGGGAGAGGGTGAGGTTGGAGGAGGAGGTGAGGTGGGAATTGGAGGAGGTGAGGTGGGGGAAGAGGGTGAGGTTGGAGGAGGAGGTGAGGTGGGAATTGGAGGAAGTGAGGTGGGGGGAGAGGGTGAGGTTGGAGGAGGAGGTGAGGTGGGAATTGGAGGAGGTGAGGTAGGGGGAGAGGGTGAGGTTGGAGGAGGAGGTGAGGTGGGAGGCCTTTTAGTAAGAGTTGATTGGTTCGGGGAGACAGAGTGACTGGAAGCTGCAATCAGAATTCTAATTTGTTTTAAATGTGCCTGTGTTTATTCGGCTTGTGTCGAGACTGTAATTACAGGAATGATGTCTTTATTATTAGGTTTTGGTTCAGCTGCACAGAACAGGAGCAAAAATTATTTTCATAATGACAAGCCCTGGGAAACTGAGATATCCTGGAGCCGTGTTCAGTCCAACAGATAAAAACTGCAGCAACAACTTTATATAACACCTGTAATCTAGCCCAAGGTGTTTCCCAGGGCTGTTATCAAACAGAATTACACACTGAGCCACATAAGGCAACATTAGGGCAGGTGATCAAAATCTCGGTCAAAGAGATGTCCAAAAAGGAGAGAGAGAGATAGCGTGTCGGAGAGGTTTAGGGAGGGAGTTCCAGAGCTTAGGGCCCAGGCAGCTGAAGGCACGGCCGCCAGTGGTGGAACAAAGGCAATTGGAGATGTCGATGAGGTCAGAATTGGAGGAACGCAGAGATCCTGGAGGATTGTGGGGCTAGAAACTATTGGCACAAAAAGACAAGTGCAGCATGGGTACTGCTGCATAATCCTGTTCACTCGTGGAAACAGTGAAAACAAGGGACATTTTATCTTCCTGTCACTTAGTTTTCCTCAGGGATTTAAAGAATAATGGGAGCTGAGTTGGGGAAAATCGAACTTGCATTTATATAGCGCCTTTCATGACCTCAGGATGTCCTAAAGCGCTTTACAGCCAATGGGGTACTTTTGAAGTGTGTTGGAATGTAGAAACACGACAGCCAATTTGCGCACAGCAAGCTCCCACAAACAGCATGTGATAATGAACACCTCTGCTCTTATTCAAATAGTGCCATGGCATCTTTACATCCACCTGAGAGGGCGGACGTCTCATCCAAAAAACGGCACCTCCGCCAGCGCAGCACTCCCTCAGTGCTGCACTGGTGTGTCAGCCTGGATCGTAGGCAGCCTCATTAACAACAGTGACGAGGCTTCAAATGTGCTTTGCTGGCTGTAAGGATCCTTGGGATGGCCTGAGGTTGTGAAAGGTGCATGTCGAAATGCAAATCTTTCTTTAAGTAGTATTTCCGCCCTGGCCTTGCCCATCCCAGGCCTCCACAGTCAGCGCCCCCATCAGGTAACAGGACCACAACCTCCGACACTGTATTTTGTGATTCAGACTTGTCCAATATTCCTGTTTACCCCACGTAGCTGGGAGTTAATGCCGATCTGCTGCCGAATTTATCGGGAGAATCCTGATATACCCGATTGCATGTTAGCCTCTGTGAGGTTCTTCCTGATCTGTCCCCATAACCTAGTGGCAGAGTGTGGAACTCCGAGAGAAATAGCTGAGATCAGGCAACTTTATTATCTTTTCGAGATGACAGCGGGGTGGGATTCGAACAAAATTGGGAAAATCTGCATGGAATTTCCAGGCCATAGTGTATTATTCTGCTGCTCGGTGGACATGTGATCCCTGTAAGAGTAAAAGGTTTTCTTACTGTAAATAAACAGGTTCTGAGGTCATTTAGAGACTAATTGTTTCTCTGGCGATTGGCAGATGCTTGTAAATCCCTGACTCCTTCCCAAAGGAAAGGGCCAATGGAAAGTGCCTTCCTTTCTCTTCTCTTAAGCTTTTTTCACTCCGGCAACAAAGTGTGACACTCTACGATGTGACATCTGAGGAGTGACAATGATGTACCTCCCATGGCAATGCTCCTGGGAAGGTAGGATTTGTTGGCTATCATACTTGCCCAGGGTTTCTTATCCAGTTCTGTCTTACCTTAAGTTCTGGTTGTAATCGGCCTATTGCAGTGCTCTGCTGACCAGCCTCCCATCCTACAACCTCCTCAAACTTCAGCTCGTCCACACCTCTGCTGCCACTCTCCTAACTCGTGCCATGCCCTGTTCACCCATCACCCCTGTGCTCACCCACCTGCACTGGCTCCCAGTGAAGCAACCCCTCAATTTTGAAAACTTCAAATCCATCCCTGGTCTCATTCCTCACTGTCTTTGTAATCTCCTCCAGCCCTACGACCCTCCAAGATCTCTGCGCTCCTCTACTTCTGGCCTCTGTGCATCCTCGATTTCCATCGCTCCACCATTGATGGCAGTACCTTCAGCTGCCGAGGCTCTAAGCTCTCGAATCCCTCCCCTACACCTCTCCGCCTCGCTTTCCTCCTTTAAACACTCCTTAAAACCTGCCTCTTTGACCAAGCTTCTGATCATTTGTACGAATATCTCCTCCTTTGCCTCAGTGCCAAATTTTGTTTGATTAAATTCCTGTGAAGCACCTTGGGACGTTTTCCTACATTAATGGCGCTACGTAAATGCAATTTGTTGTTGTCATTGATGTTATTTACTTCCGCAGAGACTAAAGCACAAATATCTTGACTGACCCTCCATTGCATTACTGAAGGAGTGCTGCGCTGTCTGTCAGATGTGATCGTAAACCATGGCACTGTCTATTTTCTTAGGTGCATGCTAAAGATCCCACAGAACTACTTTGGGTTTATCCTGGCCATTATTTATCACTCAATCAACATCACTAAAACAGATTATCTGGTCATTATCACACTGCTGATTGTGGGATCTTGCTGTGTGCAAATTGGCTGCTCTGCTGCCTCCATTACAACAGTGACTACACTTCAAACTTACTTCATTGGCTGGAAGGTGCTTTGAGATTGTGAAAGGTGCTACATAAATGCAAGTGCCCCCACCCTACATCGTTCTCCCTCGACTCCCACTGCCTTCGCCTCTCCCGAAGGATCCCCCATAGTCTGCACTCCCTCCCTCTCCTCCTCCATTCTGAACAGATGAAAATGTTAGACAGGAATAGCCAAGCTGCTCCATCTAGTTTGGCCCATACAATTGTAATGCCTAAGAACCAGGTCAGCAGACTCTCTACCCCCTCGATTTCACATAGCCTCCTGGGAGACAAGATAAATCAGATCAAAAGACCAAGAGGAATTAGAGGGGATATAATCTGGAAAATTCCTCTCTGATGCCTCCTTGAAATACTTTCAAAGCAATTATTCACAGCATTTATTTCCCAACTTTCATTTTTATTATGCTTTTTCAAGGCCAGCATTTCCATCCCTAATTGCCCTTGAACTGAGTGGCTTGCTAGGTCATTTGAAAGGGCAATTAAGAGTCAACCACATTGCTGTGGGTCTGGAGTCACATGTAGGCCAGACCGGGTAAGGACGGCAGATTTCCTTGTCCTTGAGAAGGTGGTGGTGAGCTGCCTTCTTGAACCACTGCAGTCCATCTGGTGCGGGTAGACCCACAGTGCTGTTAGGGAGGGAGTTCCAGGATTTTGACCCAGCGACAGTGAAGGGACGGTGATATAGTTCCAAGTCAGGATGGTGTGTGACTTGTAGATGGTACACACTGCAGCTAAATTGTGCCAGTGGTGGAGGCAGTGACTGTTTACACTGGTGGATGGGAGGCTTTTATAGTTTCAATACATTATAATCAAATTCCGTCTTTAATAGATGGGAGGATTCCAAGTGAACTCCAGTTCCTTGTGGCGGGATTCACAGCACACACAGCCAGAGAGTTAGGAGCACTAACCAGGTAAACAGAGAGACTGGAAGATGGAAGAGTCAGACTGGATCATTAAAATCTCCCTCAGATTTGTGCTTAAGGCCCTTTGTTGGGTGGAGCAGTGAAGGATTCACAATACATTTAACCCAAACCACACCTCTCCATTGA
This sequence comes from Heterodontus francisci, assembly GCF_036365525.1. NCBI lineage: Eukaryota > Metazoa > Chordata > Chondrichthyes > Heterodontiformes > Heterodontidae > Heterodontus > Heterodontus francisci. The sequence continues at coordinate 14,616,437 of NC_090411.1, read as the reverse complement.
CAGCAGAGCAGGTAACTTGTTACCAGTATTATGAATGCTGGACTTTGTAGTGTGACCATGTTCCAAAAACTGATTTTTAATGCAGTGTAAAATGGAGTCGGAGGAGACATGTGACCCACTTGATGGGCCAGATGGTCTCCTTCTATTCCATAAATGATTCTATGACTCACGCCATGTCTGCCCAGAAACAAACCAGGGGTCTTGGTTACCATGCAAACAAGGAATCCAGGTCAAAGACCCTTTCGAAAGCAGAATGTAAGGTTGTAACACCTGAAGGACAATGGTTTTCAGTCTCCCAGACTCTCAGATTGTAAACAGGGAGCCAGGGGCTCTGAAGATGCAAACCTGAGTTGAAACTTTTAACATCTGGAAACAAAGGAAGGCCTGGGTGGTTCTGCTGCAGCCAGACTTGTGGACTCCACATAATTGAAAAAGGCAAATGACTATTGACTTTTGATTCTGGACAAATTCAACAGACGTTCATAAGTAAGGATGACCGGAAAACATGGGTACTTCTTTAAATTGATCTGGGGAGTTCATATCCTTGGTCTTAAAGTTAACGGTCTCAACTGAAGTCGTAACACTAGCAAGATCCCAGGTTTGATAACTGCTCTGTGCAGTTAGCTGACCTCAGCTGGATTGGCAGCAGCTGTCCTCAATATGACAGGGCTCCTAGGAACAGGAGGAGGCCATTCAGCCCCTCGAACCATTCCATTAGATTGACTGATCTGTACCTGAGCTCCATTTCCTCGCCGTTGCTCCATATCCCTCAACACTCTTACCCAACAAAAACCTATTGATTTCGGACTTGAAAACTCCAATTTTCCCAGTATCCACAGCTTTTTGGGGGACAGAGTTCCAGACAGTACCAGATTTCCACTACCCTTCGTGTGGAAAAAGTGCTTCCTGACATCACCCCGGAACGCAGAAGCAAAATACTGCGGATGCTGGAAATCTGAAATAAAAACAAAGAGTGCTGGAAATACTCAGCAGGTCTGGCAGCATCTACGGAGAGAGAAGCAGAGTTAACCTTTCAGGTGAAATCCTATTAAATTTCTAACCTTTGCCCGTTCTGATGAAAGGTCACTGACCTGAAACATTAACTCTGCTTCTCTCTCCGCAGATGCTGCCAGACCTGCCGAGTATTTCCAGCACTGTCTGTTTATATTAAAACTCAGAATGGTCTGGTTCGAATTTCCAGATTCTGTCCTCTTGTTTTTCACTCTCTTGCCAGAGTAATAGTCTCTGTATCTACCCTATCAAAATCTTTTAACATTGTAAACACCTCAGTTAGATCATACCTTAATCTTTTAAACTCAGATGAATACAAGGCTGATCTCTGGATCCTGTCCACATAATTTAACCCTCTAAATGCTGGCATAATTCCGGTGAATCTGTGTTGCATCCCCTCCAAAGCCAACACCTTCCTGAGGTGCGGGGCCCAGAGCTGAACACAGTAACTGCGGAGTGGTCTGACCAAGGCTCTGAATGGCTGTAACATAACTTCAACCTCTTCGCATTCCAGCCGTCTTGAGATAAAGGCCAACATTCCATTAGCCTGTTAAATTAATTTTTCTATTCACTGGCTCTTAGTGATTTCTGTGCTTGGACCCCGAACGCTCTCTGACCCGCCGCAGTTCCTAGCCTCTCATCTGGGGAGGCAGTGGCGTAGTGGTAATGTTATGGGACTAGTAATCCAAAGGCCCAGGCTAGTGGTCTGGGGACATGGGTTCAAATCCCACCACGGCACATGATGAAATTTAAATTGAATTAATATGGAATTAAAAAGCTAGTCTAATGATGACCGGGAAACCATTGTTGATCGTTGTAAAAACCCATCACTAATGCGCTTTAGGGAAGAAAATCTGCTGGCCTGCTTGTGACTCCAGACCCACAGCAACTCTTAAATGCTCTCTGAAATTGTCGAGCAAGCCACGCTGTTCAATGGCAATTAGAGATGGGCAATAAATGCTGGCCTGACCAGTGGCGCCACATCCCAGGAACGAATAAAACAAAATTCAGAAATATTTTATTCAAGCTTTGTTGGGTCTGAAGTGACGGCCTCACATTTTTCTGGACGTTAAAAGCAGCCTGGGCTCCCACTCCTGGCAGCACCCATTGGCTGCTGGGATCAGTCCACATGGTCAAGTATCCCGCTAACCCTCAGTGCCTGAGCAGACACATGAAGAATGGACGCTCGGCGGAGGTACTGGAGGGAGGCCGAGGCCCCCGAGTGTGTCCCTGGCCACGACCACCACCTCGAGGCTATGTTGACGGAAGGAGGAGAGAGTTTGGTGAAGGAATGAGAGCACGTTTTTCAGTGAACAAATCAAGTGCAGCAAGGACACGGTTAATGGTGATATCAGCTGCTGAACAGCTGGCAGGTAGTTAATGGATCTGAAGTGAATTGTAATGAGCTACATTCAGAGCAACAAAGGAACTGATGGAAGGAGCAGCACTGAGGAGGCGGGGGAGCTTCTAGACTGATTATAACAAGAGGGTGTAAATAACCCGAATGAATATGTTAGAGTGAACTTCTCAACACCTTACATAATGGGAAAAATAGAGTGACGGAGACAGACAGAGACAGAAGCACACAGAGAGAGACAGAGATAGACACAGAGACAGAGAGAAACACACACTGACAAGGAGAGAGAGAGAGAGATACAGAGACAGATGCTGATACGAACAGAGACAGAAAGACAGAGATAGGGAGATACACAGAGAGACACAGACAGGGAGAGAGCGGGAGACAGAGATACACAGAGACAGACAGAGAGAAAGAGACAACAGACATAGAGAGACAGACAGACAGACAGGGAGAGAGAGACAGAGACATACAGAAACAGAGAAAGAATTCAGACAGATGGAGAAAATCATTTATCACAAAAGTGTCTGTAGAGGCAGAGACTCCCAGCTGAGCGAATGTTGAGCTGCTCCATGTTCAGTCTAAATCGACACAACAGGAAAAAAAAGGTGAGGAAATGAAGCAAACTTTGCATTCTGCTCACCATCATCAATGAGAGATCTTCTACACTCACAGTCCCACCATCACTCACTTTAATTACTCCAAATGTGTCCCACTCCTGATCTAAGATGGTTGGACCAATTGCTAACAGGCTGCACAATCACCCTCATCCCAAACAGCAGCACCACCTCGGATACAGTGACCTGTCACAAGCCAAGACGATACCTCGTGTTTGAGCCTGGGCAAGGGATGTCCAAGCCTCTCTTACACTGGCCAATCAGCTGGATAAATTGGAGCCCTGAAGACACAGCCACTGAGCGCCTGGACTTGTCTACGCGAGTTTGTCACTGACTGCTGGGAAATTAGTCATTGTGGTATTCAAACAGTGGCACGGTTTTTTATTGGAATGCTTTTGTTCGTTAGCCAAAGATATTGGAGATGGGGAAAAGGCTGTTTGACTGGGTGGGGCGGTTGGAAGTGGGTGGTGGTGAAATCTCCAGGAATATGTCCAACCACAGTTGGTAACCCGAACATACGAGTAGTCAGCGATTGGTGGTACCATGGCAACCCAAGCATACGAGTAGTCAGTGATTGGTGGTACCATAGTAACCCGAGCATATGTGTCGTCAGCGATTGGTGCTACCATGGTAACCCGAATATATGAGTCGTCAGCGATTGGTGATAACATGACAACCCAAGCTACGAGTCATCATTGATTGGTGGTACTAGGAGACCAGGAGCTGTGGGTCTGGAAGGGAAGGAGTAGGGAGTACATAACAACGTGGCTGATAAAATGCACCACCACAAGATTGGATACCCAATTTCCCCCCCTCCTCCACCTCCCCAGAAGGTACCAACTCTTGCTTGGGTGCGAATACAGGGGGCTGCATCCCTCTGGTGCCCCCCTCCTATTCCACCCCCCCCCCCCGCCCCGCCCCCTCCACGACAGGGATCATTTTTCATGGGAGATAATGGAGGGCATCAGACTGGGCCAATCCTGTGGGAACACTGGGCCATTCAATGCATTCCCGGCCCCTCCCCTTCCCCTCCCTGCCAAGTCCAGGAATGCTCAGGCCCAGTTACAGATCCTCAGCAAAGTGGGCAAAACAGAAAATTTGGGAAAGCAGAGTCAGCCTGGGAGCAGAATGGGAAACGTTGCCACCAGATGGCAACTCATTCCTGGAACGTCACTGCTCCCAAGTCCCCTGATCAGGGAGTCTCAGTTAAAATTGCACCCTGTCCATGAGGTGAAAACTGCTGGCAGATGGGATGGCCAGAAGGACAACTGAGCTCCGTCTTGCATCTGCTGAGGAGAAAACTGACATTCAGAAACATGGCGAATCCTTTCAGCTTGGAATTGCTGACGACGGGAAAGAAAGATTAAAACGGCTCTGAGCTGCTGAGGGTGAACAGCCCCTGAGCTGGAGAATGATGAAATATTTTATAGCTCATTCCAGCCCTTCGATCAGCCAGTGTTAGCTGTCGGCTAACGTGTTGAACGTGGGCACTGAGTGTGGAGACAGAGCTGGGCAGATCCCAATTGGAGCAGAAGCTGAGAATTTGGTGACAGTGGGAATTCAGAGGGAGGTGGTTTTCAGCCCACTGCACAAAACGGTGGTGGAGCTGCTGAACCTGAGGGAAAGTAGGGAAAGTATCCAGGTTTTGTATACAGGGTCTAATATTTAGGTGCTTTGGATATAAAATTGGGCTGCGTAGTGTCACTGTAGGCAGGGCTAAGAGACTCTCCGAGTGGGGCACAATCACCTTCAGCTGCTTCCAGTGCGGCCGGCAGGGTGACCCGTGCTGGGAACGGCGTGTGACCCAACCTTCTTCATTAAGAAAATCCTTGTCGATTGCTGTGGATTCCAAGCTACGGACGTCTTCTGCCTGCAGGATTTCCCCAGCAGTGGATACTTCGATGTGACGTTCCGGAACGTGGCGGGATGCATCAAGTTCCTGAAGGCATTCAAGGAGAAAGGGGACCGGGCGCCACTGTCGATCCTCACAACGGAGCCACTCTTCACGCTTCCGTCATAACGGGACCGGGTGGTGACGATTCACCTCTACAACCCCCATGTTCCGGTGGTGGATGTACTCACCTTTCTCGCCAGGTACGTCGAGGTGGCCGGCAGCAGCACTGATGTCAAGGACCCCTTTGGGATCTGGACCAGCAAGCAGCAGGTCAAGGTGACCTTGAAGGTAGATCCCAGTGGAGCCATCATCCACCCTCCCTCCAGCTTCGCTATCGGGGGAAGTCGAGGCTTCTTGGTCTACGCTGGGCAGCCCAGAGTTTGCCGCACCTGTGGCAAATCTGGTCACGTGGCAGCCAACTGCAGCACAGTTGTTAGCAAGAACTGCAAGGAGGAAGGCCATCAGACCAAGGACTGTAAGCAGACTAAGTATTGCAACTTGTGCGGTGCGGCAGGCCATCTCTACAAAACCTGCCCCAAACGCTGCCTCAGTTATGCTCAGGCGGCAAGGTCCGAGGAAAGGCCGGGCGAAGGAACAACGAAGGCATCCGGTGCTGGGAAGGAGAGTCTACCTGAGAAGGAGAAGAAAGGGGAGGCAGCTGAAACCAGCGACCCAGCACCTACCCTGTGCCCGGAAACCCCTCCTCTACAGACAGAATCAATGGAGGAGGAGGCAGCAGATGGACAAACAGGTCAGTGGCAAGTGGTACAAAGGAAAACCACAAAGAAAAAACCTGCAAAAACGTAACAGGTCACCACCCAATCAAGTGGCAAGAGGAGGCTACTGTCTGAGACAGACTACAGCAGCTCCTCTTCACTGGACGAGGGAGTGCCGGAACAATGGCACCTTCAAAAGAAGCGACAGAACTCAAAGGAGCTGGGAGATAAAGCCCCCCAGCCCCCGGGCATTGGAAGCTGTGATGGGCCCGGCGTGCCCCAAACCCAAAGCGCCGAACCTAGTGACATGGCCAGCACATCCTAGCTCCGGGACACCAAGAGGAACGACACGTCTGGTGCACTCCAGCTCCAGGAAGCTGGGAGCAGTGATGTTTTCGAGGAGGAACAGAGGGGAAAGACACCAACAGCAGAGGACAGCCCAAGCCTTGCTGCCTCCAAGAACCTCCCCCCCCCCAACCCCGATGTCACCCCAGCAGAACAAACTCCCCATGAATAACCAGGAGGGGTTTCTGAGCCCAACTAATGTGAAACAGCTTGCTCACACGATGGGTATGCAGGAACATCCCGAAGGACTGGGACTAGCGAGGACAAATGGTATGGGAAGCAACAACTAATTTTTTTAAAATGGGTATAAGGATTGCTTCAATTAATGTGCGTAGCATTAAATCCACTACACGATGTGTTTCAACCTTGGATTACCTCGCCAAGGTCAAAGCTGACCTACTGTTTCTGCAGGAGTGTGGAATACCACACCTCAGCACCTACAGGCAGTGGTCGCGATGGTGGTCTCACGGGCCATCGACCTGGTCGGGGGGTAATGACTGCCGTTCCTCCGGCCTGGGTATTCTGCTGCGGGGAGGTAACTTCACCATCTCCGAAGTTAAGGAGGTGGTGGGCGGCCGCCTCCTCGGAGCAGACGTGATGTACAACAACGCTCCGCTCCGGTTGATCAACGTGTACGCCCCGGTACAACGCAGCGAGCGGCTGACCGTCTTCCAGCAGCTTCCACTGCTGCTGGCGACGTCCAGGCCGGTCATCCTAGGCGGTGACTTCAACTGCATCATCGATGCAGCTGGACGATCCGGCAGTGACGACAGCAAACTGGACGCTACGTCCAGATTCCTAATAGAAACAGTTAAAGATGCCAAATTGCACGACGTCTTCAGCAACCCTGCAGACGGAGCGCAGCGCAGATACACATGGTCAAGATCGGACGGGTCTGCCCGTTCCAGGATTGACTTCCTGTTTGTGTCCCGTGCGGTCACGGTCGGATCCACCGACGTCAAGCCGGTGTACTTCTCTGACCACTGCCTCTTACTGGCCGACTGTCACTTACAGGACAACCAGCGGGTTGGCAGGGGGACGTGGAAGCTCAATGCTACACTGTTGACCCCAGAGAATGTTGAGGAACTCAAAAGGGATTACCAAGGTTGGAGAACCGTGAAACCCCTCTTTGAGTCTCCAGTTCACTGGTGGGAAGCGATCAAGGAGAACATCAAGAGGTTCTTCATCCACAAAGGTGCTGTACCAGCATGCTAACTTTATGTGATTCATGTACAAGGACACCCAGATCCCTCCGTACTGCAGCATTCTGCAGTCTCTTTCCATTTAAATAATATTCTGCTTTTCTATTCTTCCAACAAAAGTGGATGACATCACCGTTTCCCACATTATACTCCATCGGCCAAATGTTTGTCCACTCACTTAACCTTTCTATATCCCTTTGCAGACTCTGTATCCTCCTCACAACTTGCTTTCCCACCTATCTTTGTATTATCAGCAAATATAACTATCACCAGTAACCTGTCTCTAGATGCAGAAATCAACAAGCGCATGGGTAAGGCTTCCACTGCTATGTTCAGACTGGCCAAGAGAGTGTGGGAAAATGGCGCACTGACACGGAACACAAAAGTCCGAGTGTATCAGGCCTGGGTCCTCAGTACCTTGCTCTACGGCAGCGAGGCCTGGACAACGTATGCCAGCCAAGAGCGACGTCTCAATTCATTCCATCTTCGCTGCCTTCGGAGAATACTTGGCATCAGGTGGCAGGACTATATCTCCAACACAGAAGTCCTTGAAGCGGCCAACATCCCCAGCTTATACACACTACTGAGTCAGCGGCGCTTGAGATGGCTTGGCCATGTGAGCCGCATGGAAGATGGCAGGATCCCCAAAGACACATTGTACAGCGAGCTCGCCACTGGTATCAGACCCACCGGCCGTCCATGTCTCCGTTATAAAGACGTCTGCAAACGCGACATGAAATCGTGTGACATTGATCACAAGTCGTGGGAGTCAGTTGCCAGCATTCGCCAGAGCTGGCGGGCAGCCATAAAGACAGGGCTAAATTGTGGCGAGTCGAAGAGACTTAGTAGTTGGCAGGAAAAAAGACAGAGGCGCAAGGGGAGAGCCAACTGTGCAACAGCCCCAACAAACAAATTTCTCTGCAGCACCTGTGGAAGAGCCTGTCACTCCAGAATTGGCCTTTATAGCCACTCCAGGCGCTGCTTCACAAACCACTGACCACCTCCAGGCGCGTATCCATTGTCTCTCGAGATAAGGAGGCCCAAAAGAAAAAAAGAACACTCAGTCCCTTCCTCCAAGTCATTAATACAAATGGTAAATAAATGAAGCTCCAGCACTGATCCCTGTGGCTCTCTACTAGTTACAGTTTGTCAACCTGAAAATGGCCCTTTTATCCCGACTCTCTGTTTCCTGTTAGTTAGCCAATCCTTACCCATGCTAATATATTACCCCCAACACTATGAGCTCTTGTCTTGTGCAATCACCTTTTATGTGGCACCTTATCAAATGCCTTTTGGAAATTCAAATACACTACATCTACTATAATAAAAGCAAAATACTGCGGATGCTGGAAATCTGAAACAAAAACAAGAAATGCTGGAACCACTCAGCAGGTCTGGCAGCATCTGTGGAAAGAGAAGCAGAGTTAACGTTTCGGGTCAGTGACCCTTCTTCGGAACTGACAAATATTAGAAAAGTCACAGATTATAAGCAAGTGAGGTGGGGGTTGGGCAAGAGATAACAAAGGAGAAGGTGCAGATTGGACCAGGCCACATAGCTGACCAAAAGGTCACGGAGCAAAGGCAAACAATATGTTAATGGTGTGTTGAAAGACAAAGCATTAGTACAGATTAGGTGTGAATATACTGAATATTGAACAGCAGCAAGTGCAAACCTGAAGAAAAACAACCTGAAAAAAAACAGTGGGTAAGCAAACTGAACAAACTAAGATGAAATGAAATAAATGCAAAAAAAGATTGTAAAAAATGTAAAAAGGAATGTAAAAAAAAGGAAGAAAAAATAACTAAAAATGACTAAAAATGAAAGTAAAGTGGGGGGCTGTCATGCTCTGAAATTATTGAACTCAATGTTCAGTCCGGCAGGCTGTAGTGTGCCTAATCGGTAGATGAGATGCTGTTCCTCGAGCTTGCGTTGATGTTCACTGGAACACTGCAGCAATCCCAGGACAGAGATGTGAGCATGAGAGCAGGGGGGAGTGTTGAAATGGCAAGCAACCGGAAGCTCAGGGTCCTGCTTGCAGACTGAGCGGAGATGTTCCGCAAAGCGGTCACCCAGTCTGCGCTTGGTCTCCCCAATGTAGAGGAGACCACACTGTGAGCAGCGAATACAGTATACTACATTGAAAGAAGTACAAGTAAATCGCTGCTTCACCTGAAAGGAGTGTTTGGGGCCTGGGATAGTGAGGAGAGAGGAGGTAAATGGGCAGGTATTACACCTCCTGCGATTGCAAGGGAAGGTGCCCTGGGACGGAGACGAGGTGGTGGGGGTAATGGAGGAGTGGACCAGGGTGTCGCGGAGGGAACGATCCCTTCGGAATGCTGACAGGGGAAGGGAGGGGAAGATGCGACTGGTAGTGGCATCACGCTGGAGGTGGCGAAAATGGCGGAGGATGATCCTTTGGATATGGAGGCTGGTGGGATGAAAAGTGAGGACAAGGGGAACCCTGTCACGGTTCTGGGAGGGAGGGAAAGGGGTGAGGGTAGAGCTGCGGGGAATGGGTCGGACACTACATCTACTAGTTCCCCTTTATCCACTCTGCTTGTTACATCCTCAAAGAACTCTAATAAATTTGTCAAACACGATTTCCCTTTCATAAAACCATGTTGATTCTGCCTGATTGCATAATGATTTTCTAAATGTCCTGCTACTACTTCCTTTTTAATGGATGCCAACATTTTCCCAATGACAGATGTTAGGCTAACTGGCCTATAGTTTCCTGTTTCTGTCTCCCTCCTTTCCTGAAAAGGGTTTTACATTTGTGGTTTCCCAGTCCTAGTTTTCCTGAATCTAGGGAATTTTGGAAGATTACAACGAATGCATCCACTATCTCTGCAGCCACTTCTTTAAAGACCCTCGTATCAGGTCCAGGGGACTTGCCAGCCTTTAGTCACATTAGTTTTTCTAGTACTTTTTCTCTAACGATAGTGATTGGTTTAAGTTCCTCCCTTCCTTTTGCCTGTTGATTTTCTACTATTCTGGGGATGCTTTGAGTGTCTTTACCATGACTACAGAAACAAAATACTTGTTCAAAGCCTCTGCATTTCCTTGTTTCCCATTATTAATTCCCCAATCTCGTCCTCTACAGGACCAATGTTTACTTTAGCTAAGAAGTATCTGAAAGGAGCAAAGAGAGGAGGAGATGGGGAGAGATTTAAGGAGGGAATTCCAGAGATTAGGACCCAGACAGCTGAAGGCACGGCCACCGATGGTGGAGCGATTAAAATTGGGGATGTACAAGAGGTCAGAATTAGAGAAGTGCAGGTATCTAGGAGGGTTATTGGGCTGGAAGAGGTTACAGAGATAGGGAGGGGTGACGCCATGGAAGGACTTGAAAACAAGGACGAGAATTTTTAAATCGAGGTGTTGCCTAACTGGGATCTAGTCTAGGTCAGCGAGCATAGGGGTAATGGGTAAATGGGATTCGGTGCGAGTTAGGACATGAGCAGCAGTGTTTAGGATGACCTCAAGTTTACAGAGGGTAGAACGTGGGAGTGCATTGGAATAGTCAAGATTACAGGTAACAAAGGCATTGATGAGTGTTTCAGGAGCCAATGAGCTGAGGCAGGGGTGGAGTCAGGTGATGTTACGGAGGTGGAAATAGGTGATCTTAGTGATGGCGTGAATATGTGGTTGGAAGCTCATCTCGGGGTCAAGGTTGTGAACAGTCTAGTTTAGTCTCAGACAGTTGCCAGGGAAACGGATGGAGTCGGTGGCTAGGGAATGGAATTTGTGGTGGGCTCTAAAGACAATGGCTTCAGTCTTCCCAATATTTAATTGGGGGAAATGTTAGACAAGCAGTGTGACAATCTAGAGACAATGGAGCAGTTCAAGAGAGAAAGTGGTGAGGTAAAGCTGGGTGATGTCCTTCAACATGTGGAACGTGACGCTGAGCGGCAGTATGGAGACGAGAAGTAGGAGTGGATCATGGATAAGATCCTTGGGGGACACCCGAGGTAACAGTGTAAGGGGAGGAAGAAAAGGCATTGATGTGGAATCTCTGCTATGATCAGATAAATAAGAATTGAACCAGGCGAGAGTGAAGTTTGATGATGATGGGAAGGCATTGGAGGAGGTTGGTCAACATGTCAAAGGCTGCAGACAGATCAAGAAGGACGAGGAGGGAAAGTTTACCTTTGTCACAGTCACATAGGATGTCATTTGTGACTTTGAGAAGAGCCGTTTTGGTACTGTGATCGGGGTGGAAACCTGATAGGAGGGATTCAAATATGGAATTCTGAGAAAAATAGGCAGGAATTTGGTAGGTGACATCATGTTCAAAGAACTTTGGAGAGGAAAGGGTGATTGGGGATGGGGCGGTAGTTTGCAAGGACGGAGGGGTCAAGGGTTGATTATTTTGAGGAGAGGGATGATCATGGCAGATTTGACTGAGAGAGGAGCAACAACTGAAGACAGAGAATCAGCTGACATGGGGACCAGGAGGGGAAGTTGGGTGGTCAGTAGTTTAGTGGGAACAGGGTGGGGAGAGCAGGATGTAGGTCTCATGGACAAGATGAGCTCAGAGAGGGCATGAGAGGAGATGGGAGACAAACTAGAGAAGGAAACAAGTGCAGGGCTTGGGCAGGGGGAAGCTGCGAGGACGTTTGGCCCAGTGGGCGAGGAGAAGAGAGGGAAGTGACAGTGGAAGCTGATTGGATAGTTCAATGTAGGTGCCAAAGTAGTCCATGAACTCCTTGCACTTAATGTTGGAAAGGAGGGTGCAGGAGACAGGGAAGAGGGGTTTAAGAAAACGGCTTGCTATAGTGAAAAGAAGCCACTCCCAGTGCATGACACATATAGATCCCAACTCGAAGGTACATGCAGTGCTAATGTCTGAGCTGGTGGCAGAGAGTGTCACAGAATCACAGAATAATACAGTGCAGAAGAGGCCCTTCGGCCCATCGAGTCTGCACCGATGCATTAAAGACACCTGACCTGTCTACCTAATCCCATTTGCCAGCACTTGGCACATAGCCCTGAATGTTATGTCAGGTTAAGTGATGGGGCCTCTTCATCAGTGCTGTGCTGTCCTCTCTCTCTCTTCCTCCTGAGTGTGTCAGATAGACGGATGAGGGCGAGCTGGGAGTTGAGAAAGGGGCATAAGGCAGGAACATCAATGTTCTTAGCCACTCCAGATGCCATGGCCTCTGTCGCATCCAGCCCCACGGTGCAGAGAACCAAGTGCTCCATAGGGCTCAGTCCTCGTACCCATCTGCTCTGCTCCCAACAGTTAAGGGCCACCTTGTCATGCAAGAGAGAGGGCAGAAGGTCAATCATTGTGTTGTACAGTATTAGGATGATGTGCCTGCCACAGTTGAATAGTTGGTATGTGGAAACAGAGGGAGCTTGGTGTGAGTCTGGCATCATTGGAGTGTGTGTGAGGGTGAGGTGGAGTATCGGATGTTAGGCCCGAGTCCTGAGTGCCAGGAGATACTGATGGATAAAGGATGTGGGTGTACTCCATTGAGCAGCGTGAGAGATTGTTGGTGCGGTGGGTATGAGGTCCTTTGAAGATGCTTTCACTGACCTTGATAACCCATGCGTGGCCATTAAACTTCTTGTGGCGCTGAAGCCAGGTCCTGGGACCAGACTCCTTGCAGTGACCTCCCTGGCCTCCTGTTCCTATTTCTTTCGGAGGGTGATCATTGAGGATCTCCTGAGCCTCCGGAAGCATCACCTCTCTTCTCCGGTCCACCTCCACCACTAAGGTCTCCAGTGCTGCATCTGTGAACCTAGGAGCCCTCTCTCTTCCATCTGTGCAGCTACTACATGCAACCAGTGTCAGTACTGGCAGCCAGCAGCAGCTCCCGTTCACTGAGTGCAGACTGGCTGCTCCACGGGTTATCAGCACACGCTGCTTGGTCCTCCCACTGAGCACTCAGGCAGCCGACAGTGTGAGCCCCAATCGGCCCAACTCTACCATCAGGTAAATGAGGAGCAACACCAGGTTTGTGTGCTGATGACCTTCACCGCAACAGGCACAGACAGGTCACAAATTGCGACCCCACCCCCAATCCCCAAAAAACGGTGAGGACCAATTTTTAGCCCTTTGTGTTTAGCATCTCAGTGGTTCTTGTTAAACTGGAATAAACAATTAGACTTTAGTTGAGAAAAAAGACTTGCATTTATATAGCGCCTTTCATGACCACCGGATGTCTCAAGGTGCGTTGCAGCCAATGGAGTACTTTTTGAAGTGTAGTCACTGTTCTTATGTAGCAAACATGAGAACCAATTTGCACACAGCAAGATCCCACAAACGGCAATGTGATAACGACCAGATAATCTGCTTTTGTTTTATGATGTTGACCGAGGGATAATCATTGGCCAGGACACTGGGGATAACTCTCCTGCAAACTGGCAACCTGGGATCTTTGAGATCCGCCCGAGCAGGCAGATGGGGCCTCAGTTTAACATCTCACCTGAAAGATGGCACCTCCGACAGTGCAGCACTCCCTCAGTCCTGCACTGGAGCGTCAGCCTTGATTTTTGTTCTCAAGCCTTAGAGTAGGATTTGAATCCAGAAGCTTATGATTCAGAGGTGAGAGTGCTAACACTTTACAGCTACCAACTGAGCTTTGAATTTTCTTTGAGGAGTGAACAGGGAAATAATTCAATACATTAAAATAGTTTAGACCTGGTTAACAGCAATTCTATAAATAATGATCTTATAATCTCAGGAAGCTTGTCAGCTGCTAATTAGAAAGGAGGGAGAGCTGTGACCTGCATCTTGCACTGCCTGCATCGTGTAGGGCCTTCAGGGGGCTTTATGTGGCCCTAAAGCCCACGTATGCAAGCAGTACATAAGCAACAGCTACAGACCTGATTTTAACTCTGTGTAAATGAATGGGCTTTGAGTTAAAATCTGGTTCTTAAGATTCGAGGCTGACTCCAATGGGATGAGATATCGAGTGTCCGCAGTAAGCTGGGCAAATCTGTTAACGGGGTAAAAGGACAGATGACCAGTGGGAGGTGTTTACAAAAGAATTTGTGATATAGAACCGGTTTATACCCCTAAAGGGGCAAGAGCTCAACTCGACAAAACGTGGACAACTAAAGAGGTAAGGGACAACGTAAAACTAAAAAGAACAGACAAAAAATGCACAAATCCTGGCAATTAAGAGCAGCAAAGGGTGACAAAACAGATGGTAAGAGCTACGAAAAAGGAGTGTGAAAGGAAACTCGCAATAAACATCTGCAATTTTATAAGGAAAAAGAGGGCAGTCAAGAGCAACATGGGAGCCTTGAAAACTGGTCATGGTGATATTGTCAATGAAAATGGCAGAAATGGTGCATAATTATTTTGTGTCAGTATTTACAGTAGAGGAAGAGGTCAGCATGCAGAAATCCCAAGGAATCAGGGTCAGGGTCTCACCAAAATTAACATAAGTAAGACGACAGCAATGAAGGAAATAATGGCACTGCAGAGTGTCAAATCCCCTGGCCCAGATGGTTTCCATCCCAGGGTTTTAATGGAAGTAGATGAGTGTCGTGGGAGTATTTTTCCTGTTGTTTAAAAGCTAAGGGAGGGGGTCTATGTACCTTTAAGACTGGGAGTTGTTCTCTCTCTCTCTAGGAGCAGTGTGAGCAAGCAGCAAGCCTGATTCCTGGGCAACAGCAGGAGCGAGGGGTCACATGCCGTATTGTATCATTTAATTGTGCGTAAAGACTGGCTAGACCGGTTTGATATGGAGACCAGTGAAGCATGTTCTCACTGAAGGAAGGATTCGTCTCTCCCTCTCTCAGCAGAAAATCTACATTGACCTACAGGCTATGTTTCACCTAAAAAGGAAAAAACGCTGAAAAGGAACATTTACCTTGTTGGAGGTAGCAAATTCATTTTTACTTCCAAACTCTAAGGAGTCTCTGCCTCAGGAGTGACTTTCTGTTGCCTTTTGTGTTTCTGGGAGTTCTGGAATTCTCAGGAAAGTTTCTATTGATAGACTGCCAATTTAGAAATCCAAAAAGACCTGTTGCTCTATTCCTTGTTGAAAGAACTGTGTGATGCCTGCTATAGCCAAAGTACTTTGAACGCCTATCCATTATAAACTGCTCATCAAATTCGCCTGGAGACTTCGAGTATTCGACTCTGGGACACCTCCCCATTCCAGGAAAGTAACCAACCAAGACTTACAACCCAGTTATTTTATTATTCCTAAGAAACAGCTCTAATTTAAAACATCATTTTAAAACTGGTTAACCATTAGTTTGTGAATGTATGGATGCATGGGGTTAGGAGGAATAAAAAGTTATAAAGTGTTTTCAGACATAGATTTATCTCGACATTGTTTAAAATTTAATTTATTAATAAATAGTTAATTTGTTGTTGTTTAAAGATACCTGGTCTGGTATATTTTATTCTGGGGGTTAATAAAATGTTTAATTTGGCTAATTTCTGGTAGGTGGGAAACTTTAATAATATGCTGTGACCTGTGGAGTAATGGGACTGAATTGACAGGGCATTACTCCCAACTTGGTCATAACAGCGAGAACGTTGAAGATGCCTGAACTATAATCTTCCAAAGTTCACTCAATTCAGGAACTGTTTCTTTAAGATTGGAAAATTGTGCTTGTGACTCGGCTAGTTAACCAATGGGACCAGTTCACCAAATGTCTGTTGTCAGGAAATTGCTGGAGTCTATAATTAAAGATAGGGTGACTCAGCACCTTGACAATTTTCAGTTGATCAGAGAGAACCAGCACGGAATTGTAAGGGTAGGTTAGGCCAAAAGAGTATAATTTTTTGAAGAGGTGACGAAAGTAACAGACAAGGAAATGTCTATGACTATTATTCATACGCACTTCCAGAAGACATTGAATAACATCTCTCATAAGAGACTGTTAGCTAAAATTAAAGTTAATGAAATTGAGGGAAAATTATTGACTTTTTAAAATTCTTTCATGGGATGTGAGTGTCGCTGGTCAGGCCAGCATTTGTTGCCCATCCCTAATTGTCCTTGACAACTGAGTGGCTTGCTAGGCCATTTCAGAGGGCAGTTAAGAGTAAACCACATTGCTGTGGGTCTGGAGTCACATGTAGGCCAGACCAGATAAGGACGGCAGATTTCCTTCCCTAACGGACACTAGTAAACCAGACGGGTTTTTAACAACAATTGATGATAGTTTCATGGCAATGAGACTAGGTTTCAATTCCAGATTTAAAAAAATTAATTAATTTACTTTAAATTCCTCCAGCTGTCGAGGTGGGATTTGAACCCATGTCCTCAGGGCATTAGCCTCGGCCTCTAGATTACTAGTTCCGTGACATTGCCACGACACCACTGTCTCCCAAACTGGTTTAGGAAATTGTCTGAGCGGCAGGAGACAGAGAGTAGGGATAATGGGACAGGTACTCGAATTGGCAGGATGTGACTCGTGGTGTCCCACAGGGATCTGTGTTGGAGCCTCAACTATTCACCGGATTTATGAACAGCTCAGATGACAGAATAGAAAGTCACAAATCCAAATTTACCAATGACACAAAAATAGGTGGCATTGATGGAAGCATAAAAATTACAATGAGATAGTAATAGATTAATAGATGAAGTGAATGTGCAAACTGTTGTCAAATGTGTGGTCGAGAGAACAGGCTACTTTTCTAAATGGTGAAAAGCTAGAAACAGGGGAAATCCATGTTCATAGATCATTAAAATATCATGAACAGGTACAGAAAATAATCAAAAAGGCTGTTGGAATGCTTTCTATCTATATCTGGTCGAGTCTATGAATATTCTCCCAAGAGGAAAAGGGAGGCCAACCAAAGTGGATTGGAAGAAGGAAAAAGTGAACATATCACAGACATGAGCTCAATTATACAAGGGAGAATCAGGCTGTATGTAGAAAATACAGAGTAGAACTGAAAAAGAAAACAAGAGTGACGAGACAGTACGAGACTAGATGAGATGCTAACATAAAAGGGAATCCAAAGGTCATCTAACCCAGTGGTTTCAAACTGGGCTCCACAAAACCCTGGGGGTCTGCACAACCTTTTCAGAGGGTCCATCATGCAGGGCCGGCCGACAGGTGGCCAATGTGGGAAACCATCGAGGGTGCCCTTGTCAAGAGAAAACAAGTGAGTGGTGGCTGAAGAAGGGACGTGCTCCTGCTCTCCTTCCGTTTTCTCTCTGTCCTCCTGCAGTCTCTGTGCTCCTGCTCTCTCTCTCTGTCCTCCTGCTCTCTCTCTCTGTGCTCCTGCTCTCTCTCTGTCCTCCTGCTCTCTCTCTTCCCTCCTGCTCTCTCTGTGCTCCTGCTCTCTCTGTCCTCCTGATCTCTCTCTGTCCTCCTGCTCTCTCTCTCTGTCCTCCTGCTCTCTCTCTCTGTCCTCCTGCTCTCTCTCTGTGCTCCTGCTCTCTCTCTGTGCTCCTGCTCTCTCTCTGTCCTCCTGCTCTCTCTCTTCCCTCCTGCTCTCTCTGTGCTCCTGCTCTCTCTGTCCTCCTGATCTCTCTCTGTCCTCCTGCTCTCTCTCTGTGTCCTCCTGCTCTCTCTCTGTGTCCTCCTGCTCTCTCTCTGTCCTCCTGCTCTTTCCCTGTGCTCCTGCTCTCTCTCTCTGTCCTCCTGCTCTCTCTCTGTCCTCCTGCTCTTTCCCTGTGCTCCTGCTCTCTCTCTCTGTCCTCCTGCCCTCTCTCTGTGCTCCTGCTCTCTCTCTGTCCTCCTGCTCTCCCTCTCTGTGCTACTGCTCTCTCTCTGTGCTCCTGCTCTCTCTCTGTCCTCCTACTCTCTCTCTGTCCTCCTGCTCTTTCCCTGTGCTCCTGCTCTCTCTCTCCGTCCTCCTGCTATCTCTCTCTGTGCTCCTGCTCTCTCTGTCTGTCCTCCTGCTCTCTCTCTGCCCTCCTGCTCCCTCTCTGTCCTCCTGCTCTCTCTCTCTGTCCTCCTGCTCTCTCTCTGTCCTCCTGCTCTCTCTCTGTCCTCCTGCTCTCTCTCTGTGCTCCTGTTCTCTCTCTGTCCTCCTGCTCTCTCTGTCCTCCTGCTCTCTCTGTGCTCCTGTTCTCTCTGTGCTCCTGCTCTCTCTCTCTGTCCTCCTGCTCTCTCTCTGTGCTCCTGCTCTCTCTCTCTGTGCTCCTGCTCTCTCTCTTTGTCCTCCTGCTCTCTCTCTGTGCTCCTGCTCTCTCTCTGTGCTCCTGCTCTCTTTTTCTTCAGCTCTCTCTCTGCCCTCCTGCTCTCTCTGTGCTCCTGCTCTATTTGTGCTCCTGCTCTCTCTCTGTCCTCCTGCTCTCTCTCTGTCCTCCTGCTCTCTCTCTGTCCTCCTGCTCTCTCTCTCTGTGCTCCTGCTCTCTCTCTGTGCTCCTGCTCTCTCTCTGTCCTCCTGCTCTCTCTCTTCCCTCCTGCTCTCTCTGTGCTCCTGCTCTCTCTGTCCTCCTGATCTCTCTCTGTCCTCCTGCTCTCTCTCTCTGTCCTCCTGCTCTCTCTCTGTGTCCTCCTGCTCTCTCTCTGTGCTCCAGCTCTCTCACTGGCCTCCTGCTCTCTCTCTGTCCTCCTGCTCTTTCCCTGTGCTCCTGCTCTCTCTCTGTCCTCCTGCTCTTTCCCTGTGCTCCTGCTCTCTCTATCTGTCCTCCTGCTCTCTCTCTGTCCTCCTGTCTCTCTCTCTGCCCTCCTGCTCTCTCTCTGTGCTCCTGCTCTCTCACAGTCCTCCTGCTCTCTCTCTGTCCTCCTGCTCTTTCCCTGTGCTCCTGCTGTCTCTCTCTGCCCTCCTGCTCTCTCTCTGTGCTCCTGCTCTCTCTGTGCTCCTGCTCTATCTCTCTGTCCTCCCGCTCTCTCTCTGTGCTCCTGCTCTCTCTGTGCTCCTGCTCTCTCTCTCTGTCCTCCTGCTCTCTCTCTCTGTGCTCCTGCTCTCTCTCTCTGTCCTCCGGCTCTCTCTTTGCCCTCCTGCTCTCTCTCTGTCCTCCTGCTCTCCCTCTCTGTCCTCCTGCTCTTACTCTGTCCTCCTGCTCTCTCTCTGTGCTCCTGCTCTCTCTCTGTCTTCCTGCTCTCTCTCTGTCCTCCTGCTCTCTCTCTGTGCTCCTGCTCTCTCTCTGTGCTCCTGCTCTCTCTCTGTCCTCCTGCTCTCTCTCTCTGTCCTCCTGCTCTCTCTGTCCTCCTGCTCTCTCTGCGCTCCTGCTCTCTCTGTGCTCCCGCTCTCTCTCTCTCTGTCCTCCTGCTCTCTCTCTCTGTGCTCCTGCCCTCTCTCTGTCCTCCTGCTCTCTCTCTGCCCTCCTGCTCTCTCTCTGTCCTCCTGCTCTCTCTCTGTGCTCCTGCTCTCTCTCTGTCCTCCTGCTCTCTCTCTGTGCTCCTGCTCTCTCTCTTTTTCTTCAGCTCTCTTTCTGCCCTCCTGCTCTCTCTGTGCTCCTGCTCTATTTGTACTCCTGCTCTCTCTCTGTCCTCCTCCTCTCTCTCTGTCCTCCTGCTCTCTCTCTCTGTGCTCCTGCTCTCTCTCTGTCCTCCTGCTCTCTCTCTGTCCTCCTGCTCTCTCTCTTCCCTCCTGCTCTCTCTGTGCTCCTGCTCTCTCTGTCCTCCTGATCTCTCTCTGTCCTCCTGCTCTCTCTCTCTCTGTCCTCCTTCTCTCTCTCTGTGTCCTCCTGCTCTCTCTCTGTGTTCCTGCTCTCTCTCTGCCCTCCTGCTCTCTCTCTGTGCTCCTGCTCTCTCACTGGCATCCTGCTCTCTCTCTGTCCTCCTGCTCTTTCCCTGTGCTCCTGCTCCCTCTCTGTCCTCCTGCTCTTTCCCTGTGCTCCTGCTCTCTCTATCAGTCCCCCTGCTCTCTCTCTGTCCTCCTGTCTCTCTTTCTGCCCTCCTGCTCTCTCTCTGTCCTCCTGCTCTCTCTCTCTGTCCTCCTGCTCTCTCTCTGTCCTCCTGCTCTCTCTCTGTGCTCCTGCTCTCTCTCTGTCCTCCTGCTCTCTCTCTGCCCTCCTGCTCTCTCTCTGTCCTCCTGCTCTCTCTCTGTGCTCCTGCTCTCTCTCTGTCCTCCTGCTCTCTTTCTGTCCTCCTGCTCTCTCTCTGTGCTCCTGCTCTCTCTGTCCTCCTACTCTCTCTCTGCCCTCCTGCTCTCTCTGTGCTCCTGCTCTCTCTCTGTCCTCCTGCTCTCGCTCTGCCCTCCTGCTCTCTCTCTCTGTGCTCCTGCTCTCTCTATGTGCTCCTGCTCTCTCTCTGTCCTCCTGCTCTCTCTCTTCCCTCCTGCTCTCTCTGTGCTCCTGCTCTCTCTGTCCTCCTGATCTCTCTCTGTCCTCCTGCTCTCTCTCTCTATCCTCCTGCTCTCTCTCTCTGTCCTCCTGCTCTCTCTCTGTACTCCTGCTCTCCCTGTGCTCCTGTTCTCTCTCTGTCCTCCTGCTCTCTCTCTGTCCTCCTGCACATTCCCTGTGCTCCTGCTCTCACTCTCTGTCCTCCTGCTCTCTCTCTGTGCTCCTGCTCTCTCTGTGCTCCTGCTCTCTCTCTCTCTCTGTCCTCCTGCTCTCTCTCTCTCTGTGCTCCTGCTCTCTCTCTGTCCTCCTGCCCTCTCTCTGTGCTACTGCTCTCTCTCTGTGCTCCTGCTCTCTCTCTGTCCTCCTGCTCTCTCTCTGTCCTCCTGCTCTCTCTCTCTGTCCTCCTGCTCTCTCTCTGTCCTCCTGCTCTCTCTCTGTGCTCCTGCTCTCTCTCTGTGCTCCTGTTCTCTCTGTGCTTCTGCTCTCTCTCTCTCTCTGTCCTCCTGCTCTCTCTCTCTCTGTGCTCCTGCTCTCTCTCTCTGTGCTCCTGCTCTCTCTCTTTGTCGTCCTGCTCTCTCTCTGTGCTCCTGCTCTCTCTCTGTGCTCCTGCTCTCTCTCTTTTTCTTCAGCTCTCTCTCTGCCCTCCTGCTCTCTGTGTGCTCCTGCTCGATATGTGCTCCTGCTCTCTCTCTTTCCTCCTGCTCTCTCTCTGTCCTCCTGCTCTCTCTCTCTGTGCTCCTGCTCTCTCTCTGTCCTCCTGCTCTCTCTCTCTGTCCTCCTGCTCTCTCTCTGTCCTCCTGCTCTCTCTCTGTCCTCCTGCTCTCTCTCTGTGCTCCTGTTCTCTCTCTGTCCTCCTGCTCTCTCTGTGCTCCTGTTCTCTCTGTGCTCCTGCTCTCTCTCTCTGTCCTCCTGCTCTCTCTCTGTGCTCCTGCTCTCTCTCTCTGTGCTCCTGCTCTATCTCTCTTTGTCCTCCTGCTCTCTCTCTGTGCTCCTGCTCTCTCTCTGTGCTCCTGCTCTCTTTTTCTTCAGCTCTCTCTCTGCCCTCCTGCAATGTGGAAACTTGCCCAGGTATGTCCTGTACACAAAAAGCAGGACAAGTCCAACCCAGCCAATTACACCCCCATCAGTCTACTCTCAATCATCAGTAAAGTGATGGAAGGTGTCATCAACAGTGCCATCAAGCAGCACTTGCTTAGCAATAACCTGCTCAGTGACGCTCAGTTTGGATTCCGCCAGGGCTACTCAGCTCCTGATCTCATTACAGCCTTAGTCCAAAGATGGGAAAAAGAGCTGAACTTAAGAGGTGAGATGAGAGTGACTGCCCTTGGCAGCAAGGCAGCATTTGACACGCTCCGCTGGCTGGGGTCATACCTAGCACAAAGGAAGATGGTTGCGGTTGTTGGAGGTCAATCATCTGAGCTCCAGGACATCACTGCAGGAGTTCCTCAGGGTAGTGTCCTAGGCCCAACTGCTTCATCAGTGACCTTCCCTCCTTCATAAGGTCAGGAGTGGGGATGTTCGCTGATGATTGCACAATGTTCAGCACCATTCATGACTCCTCAGATACTGAAGCAGTCTGTGTAGAAATGCAGCAAGACCTGGACAGGCCTGGGCTGATAAGTGGAAAGTCACATTTGCGCCACACAAGTGCCAGGCAATGACCATCTCCAACAAGAGAGTCTAACCATCTCCCCTTGAATTTCAATGGCATTACCATCGCTGAATCCCCCACTATCAACATCCTGGGGGCTGCCATTGACCAGAAACTGAACTGGAGTAGCCATATAAATACCGTGGCTACAAGAGCAGGTCAGAGGCTGGGAATCCTGCGGTGAGTAAATCACCTCCTGACTTCCCAAAGCCTGTCCACCATCTACAAGGCACAAGTCAGGAGTGTGATGGAATACTCTCCACTTGCCTGGATGGATGCAGCTCCAACAACACACCATCCAGGACAAAGCAGCCTGCTTCATTGGCACCCCATCCACAAACATTCACTCCCTCCACGACTGATACACAGTGGCAGCAGTGTGTACCATCTACAAGATGCACTGCAGCAACACACCAAGGCTCCTTCGACAGCACCTTCCAAACCCATGACCTCCACCACCTAGAAGGACAAGGACAGCAGATGCATGGGAACATCACCACCTGCAAATTCCCCTCCAAGCCACACACCATCCTGACTTGGAACTATATCGCTGTTCCTTCACTGTCGCTGGGTCAAAATGCTGGAACTCCCTTCCTAACAGCACCCTTGCTGTATCTACCAACATGGACTGCAGCGGTTCACGAACATGTCTCACCCACCACCTTCTCCAAGGCAATTAGGGTTGGGCAATAAATGCTGTCCTGGCCACCCACATCCCATGAATGAATAAAAAAAAAATTAAGGTCCTTCTTAAACCCACTCCTTTGACAAGACTTTTATTCACCTTTCAGCTCATCAAAGAGGGAGAGAGAGCCTATTGTCATAGGTGACAATAGTTTACAGAAAGGTTGATCTGTTCATCCCATTGGCTGATGTAAGCTGCCCTAGATATCAAGGCTTGTGGAAATGCTCCTGAAGCCTCAGGGAGATGTATGAAAGTGAACTAAAAATCAGCCAAAAAAAATCGAGAGTCAGAATAGAAATGACCTAAAAACGTAGCAGACACTACATAATGGGAACAGAGCAGTCCTTCCCCACTGGTTTCAGACATCGAGTTACGATGATTCTCTCCAGTTTCATTCATGCAGCTTTGTGCGGCTATCGAACAATTCAGAAAGTTTGTTGCGCAATTGCTATGTCCTGTACTTTGCGGCAGGGAAACTATTCGGTAAACAACACGAGAAAGAGCTCTGTGTATATCACAGGTCGTGCAAATCTCTGGCCATGAGTCTCGGCACCAAAGTGCCCAGTTTTTTGGTGCTGCGGGTGTCATTTTACCTCCAAAATGGCATCCGTGGTGTGCGCACACTCTTCTGGCACTAGCTGCACCAGCTGCCATTCCAGTGAGGGTGTTCATGTACCTGTAAGAAGCATCTGCCAGCAGTCTGAGGTGTCGGCATATTGTGACGTCATTCAGTGCGTGACGTTGATTTGACGCCAGTGTTGCCATTTTGGAGCTCAACATTCTCCCTCTTCACACAACACAGCCGAATACACATCAAGCAGCAGGAAGGATCCCCCACCAGCACGATTTAAACCGATCATCAATCCATACATGTTAGTTGCTGGTTGGCTTATTTTGGCTCTTGCTGTGATTATAGGAGTGGTTGGTAGTTTCCAGACTTAATTAAAGTTGCTGAAGTTTACAGGGAGTGGTGTGGCGTGTGTGATCGGGCTTTATCCTGACTCCAATGATTCGGTAGAACCTACTTGCTCCCAGACATGAGTGCAGTAGTTTTCACTCCGCCTTGGACTGCAGCATGGCTGAAAGAATGAGCAGAGGTGACACAGAGCAGGACAAGCTGATAGAAGAGGGAGGAGAAAGGGGCGATGGACTGTCGGTCAGGCAGCCATGTCCACCCAGGGTGTTCAGAGAGCAATTCTCCGACCTGAACCTCAGCAAGGAACAGTGTGCCAGACGTCTCCACTTTAGTAAGGAGGTCCTCACAGAAATCTGCTACCTGCTGCAGCCACAACTAGAGCCTCAAAGCAGGGTGAGGACGGCATTGCCAGTGGCTGTGAAGGATTTTTTAATTCATTCCTGGGATGTGGGCATCACTGGCTAGGCCAGTAATTGCCCTTGAGAAGGTGGTGGTGAGCTGCCTTCTTGAACCGCTGCAGTGCATGTGAGGTAGGTACACCCACAGTGCTGTTAGGAAGGGAGTTCCAGGATTTTGACCCAGCAACAGTGAAGGAACGGTGATATAGTTCCAAGTCAGGATGGTGTGTGACCTGGAGGGGAACTTGCAGGTGGTGATGTTCCCATGCAGCTTGGTACGTTGCTGCAGTGAATCTTGTAGATGGTACACACTGCATATCTTACACAGACAGAAAGACTAATGAGGAAGTGCTGGAAATGGCTGGAGAAAAGAGGAAATAAGTGCATAATATCAAAGAGAGAAAGATACAATACTTCAGACACATCATTAGAGCAGAAAGCGGACAGAGACAATTACTGGAAGGCAAGATCAATGGAAAACATAGTAGAGGGAAGCAGAGGAGAAAATGGATGACAGATATAATGGACTGGATGCAGTTGACCTATGCAGAATGTGTAAGGACAGCACAGGACAGAGGTGGAGATCTATAACAGTCAACCTTCTGAGAAGATGACACCAGTGAATGAATGAACTGCCACACAACAACACAACATGATGGAGTGTGTTCTCAATGTGAAGACAGGACTCCAGCTTTTTTTAATTCATTCATGGGATGTCAGTGTCACTGGCAAAGTCAGCATTTATTGCCCATCCCTAATTGCCCTTGAGAAGGTGGTGGTGAGCCACTTTCTTGAACTGCTGCAGTCCATGTGGTGTAGGTACAAACACAGTGCTGTTAGGAAGGGAGTTCCAGGATTTTGACCCAGCGACAGTGCAGGAATGGTGATATAGTTCCGTGTCAGGATGGTGTGTGGCTTGGAGGGGAATTTGCAGGTGGTGGTGTTCCCATGCATTTGCTTCTCTTGTCCTTCTAGATGGTCGAGGTCGTGAGTTTGGAAGGTGCTGTCAAAGGAGCCTTGGTGAGCTCCTGCAGTGCATCTTGTAGATGGTACACACTGCTGCTACTGTGCGTCGGTGGTGGAGGGAGTGAATGTTTGTAGATGGGGTGCCAATAAAGCGGGCTGCTTTGTCCTGGATGGTGTCGAGCTTCTTGAGTGTTGTTGGAGCTGCACCCATCCAGGCAAGTGGAGAGTATTCCATCACACTCCTGACTTGTGCCTTGTAGATGGTGGACAGGCTTTGGGGAGTCAGGAGGTGAGTTACTCACCTCAGGATTCCTAGCCTCTGACCTGCTCTTGTAGCCACGGTATTTATATGGCTACTCCAGTTCAGTTTCTTGTCAATGGTCGCCCCTAGGATGTTGATAGTGGGAGATTCAGCGATGGTAATGCCATTGAATGTCAAGGGGAGATGGTTAGATTCTCTATTGTTGGAGATGGTTATTGCCCAGCAATTGTGTGGCTCGAATGTTACTTGCCTCTTGTCAGCCCAACCTGGATATTGTCCAGATCTTGCTGCATTTCTCCACGGACTACCTCAGTATCTGCAGTAGCCATAGCCATAACTTTTCATGCATCTGGCTTCTTCCAGATTGGAGCAGGTGACATTTGTAACATCTCCCAACTCACCGTCCACTGTTGCATATGGGAAGTCACCGAGACTCTATATTCCAAGAGAGAAGCAGGTGGAACAAGCACACAACATGGTGCAGATTGCAGGTTTCCCCATGGTGCAGGGTGTCATTGACTGCAGGCACTTTGCTTTGTGGGCAACGCATGTCAACGCTGTGAAGTACTGCGACTGGAAGGAATTTCACTCCTTCAACGTTCAGCGGGTGTGCAGCCATACACGATGCATCATACAGGTCACTTCCCGCTATCCTGGCAGCAGTTGTGATGCCTTTATTCTGTGGTTCTCCACTGTACCATCTGCATTTGAGCCACCACGACAAATCAGAGGGTGGCTATGGGTGACCCGGGCTATCCCCTGATCACGTGGCTCATGACTATGGTGTGCAGCCCACACACTCATGGGTAGCATGGATATAATGTAAGCTGTGACTAAGCACAGCAATGGTCTGCTGTAACAACACTACTGCTGTATGGACTGCGCTGGAGGAGCCCGACAGTACTCGGCAGAGTGCGTGTCAAGATTTGCTGTCGTCCACTGCATGCTGCACAGCCTCACCCTCATGAGGGCACAGCCCTTGGCACCGAATATACAGTGAGCAGCTGAGGAGGATGAAGAGGAGGACGAAGTGCCTGTCTTTCATGTGACTTTGCCTGTCCTGCACAGTGTTACCCCAGTGGCTGGTGGAAGGCTGCTGACTTTCACTGGGGGAGACTGCAGATGGCCTTGGCAGATGGCCTTGAGTGTCTCTGGGCCATGAGGGCCCGGCTTTGGACTGCACCACCTCGGCATGGGCAGCAGCAGGCTGGGCTGGCTGACAGGCAACAGCAAGGGGACTGGCAGAGTGGCAGCAGCAGGAAGATGAAGGTCATCCTGAGAGATAACAGGAGGTCCATGCTCCGCGGAGCCACTGCCACCCCCTCAGTCCAGCGCCTCAGCAATGCTAGCAATGTGTTGGAGGACAAATTGCAGGACTGCTGTGACACCCTGCAAGCCCCTTTGAACACTGGTATGTGCAGCTAAGAAGGCAGCAGTCTGAGCCTGCCTGGCAGCAGGCTCCATTTGTGTGACTTCAGTCCGAGCTTCCACACATAAACATTGGTCTGGACATTGTGCAGGAGGTGGGGCTCCCGGCGCCAGGCTGAATAGGCTTGTTTTGCAGCCCCCCCCCTCCCCCCCTCAGAGCGATCCTCCGGCCTTTTGCTTTCGAGGGTTGAGGAGGCGGGATTGCCGTTCCTTTAAAGACTTAATAGGGACGAGGATCCCACGCCCCCCCCCCCCCCCCCCCACAAGAGCTGCCGGCCAATCAGAGAGCCAGCAACTCAGCTGTATCGGTAGCGCCACCAGGAGCAGTGGCCACTGCCGGAACTGCAGAGGCTGTGGATCCAGGCATCGCACCGGAGGCCTGGAGAAGAGGTAGAGGTGGGGTCGCCAGGGCCAGTCCAGAAGGCCCCGGCGAGGGGGCTGGGGGTTTGGACATTTGGTCCAGGGGAGGGGGACCCCGGGGGGTAGTGTTGCTCCCAGTTGAACCCCCTTCCAAGCCTACAGGGGGGAGGGTCACCTCGTTTTGCAAGGCATCCTCCCCGCATGGCGGAGACTTCCCCCCACCACCCCCCCCACCCCACCTCCGCTACTGGTAAGATCCTAGCGGTGGCGGGAAGAGGCCTATATTTGGCATCTGGGCGGGAAAGTCGTTGCCGGCCTATCCTGCCCCCAGGAGAATCGGAACAGGGATTCCGGAGTCTGTTTGTAAATCAGAAGAGAGTGTGGAACGAGGAGGAAGTGGGATGTGAGAGGGAGGATCAGGTATGATGATATCATCACCTTGGATGGTTTTAGCCCTGCCACTGCCGTGTCCTCAGTCATGGCTGCCCAATGATGGTGAGCACGGTCTCCTCCATCGGGATGAGGACATTCAGGTAAGCTTTTCCCCCACCCGTTAGTTCCTGCTGCCTCCAGTTCTGCGTCACCTTGTCCTTCAAGAGAGAGGGAAGTGTGCCAGTGAGTGTGGTGCAATGTGTTTGGTGATGCGGCTGTCATGGTTGAAAAGCTGGCAGTGCGTGCAAACTGTGAAATGTGGGTGTGAGGCTTACAGGAGTGCTAAGTGTGCAAGGGGGAAGTGTTAGCTGTGAGTTGTGTTTGATAAGGATTGTCGGTAGGTGAGTGATGGGGGAGGGGGTGTGTGGTGCATTCAAATCCTAGGGGCTAGACTCATGGCGTTGACTGCCATAGCTCCCACTGCCTTTGCAGAGTTTGGAGGGTCTACTGGCCCCCAAAGATGGAGGACCTCTCCCCACCCACCCCCCCCCACCCCCCCCCACCCACCTCCATCACCAAGGCATCCAGTGCAGCGTAAGAGAAACTTGGGGGCAAGCCCACTGCTCTGTCGCCCCCTAACTCAGAGTTCTTCTTGCTCACACTCTCTTCTGCAACCAGTTCCAGCATCTGCTCCGGCCAGAGTGCAGGCTGGCTGCTAGTGTCACACCAACTGGGGTTCCTGCTGAGACACACAGCCACTCAGCAACACATTTAGCACTGGTTGCATGCAGCTATTATGGGAATCACCAAGTTTTCATGTTCCCTGCACCGGAAGCAACAGGCACAGGTTAATTATTCATGCTGGTATCTGTGCCTATCTTCAGGCTGTTATGACCACAGTAGAGGCCGTTAACTTTAAAAACAAGAGCTGTGAACTCAACAGACTGATTAAAGGATTTCACATTTTAAGACTTTTACTATAACAACTAAACTAAAAATCAGCATTAATTAAACAGTATTTAGTAGGTAGCTAATACAACTAAATTGCAGAGAAAAAGGTATTCTCCATTATCTTATTAAAACACTCAAAAACCCCGCACCACATTAATACATTACCCAGTGTCCTCATTGAAGTGATATCTTTGTAGTTAAAAGACTCAAATTCCTCCCAGTTGCAATGGGTTGGATCTCCCAGTCCTTCTCAAAAACTAATGTCCTCTTTGTTCACTTCTTCAGAGCACATTCGACTGGTCTTCTGTTGATAAGGAAATCTCTGGTGAGCTTGTTGCTCTTTCCTGCTCCGCAAACCTTGTCTTTTGAATCAGATTCACGTCGTAGCAGTAGTATAACCTGTCATTCTCTTGTACACCTCTATCAAATCTCTCCTCAGTCACCTTTGCTCTAAACCAGCTTTTCCAGCCTAACATTGTGACTAAAATCCCTCGTCTCTGGCACCATTCTGGTAAATCTCCTCTGCACCCTCTCAAGGACCCTCACATCCTTCCTAAACTGTGGTGACCAGAACTGGATGCAATGCTCCAGTTGGGGCCTAATCAGAGCTTTGGAAAGGTTCAGCGTAGCTTCCCTGCTTTTGGACTCAATACCTCTATTTATGAAGCCCAAGACCCCATTTACTTTACTAACCACTCTCTCAATGTGTCCTGCCACCTTCAACAAACAATGCACATGCACCCCCAGGTCCCTCTGTTCCTTTAGAACTGTGCCATTAAGTATATATTTCAACTCCCTATTCCTTCTGCCAAAATGCATCACCTCACTCTCACACTAAATTCCATCTGCCACCTCTCTGCCCATTCTGCTAGCCTATCTATGTCCTGTTGCAGGCGGTTCATAAGATCCATTAGAAGGGCACATGATCGGTCACCAGGAGAAATTGGCACCCCAGTATCTAGTACTTAACGTTTCTAAGGTCTATTTAATTGATAGACACTCCTTGACCATAGCATAAGGCTGTTCCCTCGACAACAGCCTCCTGCTCAGGCACTGCACGGGATGCTCTTCACCCTTCACGATTTGAGAGAGTACAGCTCCCAAACTCTCCCCCGAGGCATCGGTTCCCAGCACAAACCATTGGCCATGACTGGATGGTTACACAGTGCTGGAAGCAGCCTCTGCCTCAGACTGCTCTGTGCCAGGTTTTCTTTAGTCAAGGTGATAAGAGGGGCAGGTTGGGTGACAGAGTCTGGACTAAATCATCGGTAGTAACTGCTGAAAGGTCACTGACCTAAAACGTTAACTCTGTTTCTCTCTCCACAGATGCTGCCAGACTTGCTGAGCATTTCCAGCATTTTCTGTTTTTGTTTCAGATTTCCAGCGTGTGCAGTATTTTGCTTTTATAGCCAACGAGGCCCTGACTTGATCCTCATTCCCTTATAGTGTCCCTGAGGTATTTGAATTCTGACAACACAATGTGGGTTTGCCATGAGCACCAATATCCCCAGCCTGTTTAACATAACCCCTACTTTAAATAAATGTGAACCACAGTCTGTCCTATAGATAATGATGTTATTCAAGTTTGCTGCTTCACCCTGGGTATGAGGCCTCTATCCTCGGTCTATGAGTCTTTGGAAGGGGGTTGGGCCATATTCAGTCCAGTGGCATGGCAGTATCATGTGAGAGCCCCTTGGGGCCTGTGAAGGCCCTCTTCTCTTTCGTGGACTCTATTAAAGTGGTCTGACAGTACCCTTTGGACTGCTCCATGGTTGCTGAGGTAATTGGCTTTCCCCAGTCTCTCAATGAACCTCTCCACCAGGGGCATTGGGTAAGCATTACATTTCCATACATCATTGAGTCTCCAAAAAGTCATTACAGAATTGCCAATTCCCATTGGGTTTCAGAACTAAAGCATTCAGGCTATTGCACTGAGCACATGACTCTTCAATCTCACCTATCTCATTCTCCTCTTAATCTCCTGCCTAATCTCCCTTCGATTGACTTTGCTATTCAGTAATGTCTTCCCCTTTTTCTCACCTTGGGTGGCGTTACCAGGTGTTGGCAGATCATCCCTGTCCTCCTGAGTCGCGATGTGAATACATTGTGGATCCCAGCTGCCATGTTCTGACTCTGCCGATATTGATCCTCAGCCAGTTCACTAAAGAGGTGAATTGGTCTTTCTACCTTAGGGTCAGGGATCAGTTCCTGCATCATCGCGATTCTCTCCCTCTCTCCATGGCTTCAGGAGGATCAGGGTGATAGATCTGTTGAGCATTTCTTCTCACAGGTAGCCTGATCTTAGTTCACTGGGACCCACTGCCTCTCTAATCTCATGAGGTCCCCACCATCATGTGAAGAGCTTTGTTTTCAGGTGTGCAGACAACGACCTAAATCAAAGGCAAAATACTGCAGGTGCTGGAAAAATAAAATAAAAACAGGAAATGCTGGAAATACTCAGCAGGTCAGGCAGCCTCTGTGGAGAAAGAAACAGAGTTAACGTTTCAGGACTGTGACCTTTCATCAGAACTGGCTATAGCCAGATCACCTGGTTGGAATCTCCTGGCCGCAGCCTCTTTATTATACTGGGCTGTCTGGTTACTCTACAACTTCTGTAAATGATCCCTCACTAACTGCCTCGATCCACTCCCCCATCTTCACTATGTTCTCAATCAAATTTGTGGAGACGCTGCTTGTTCCTCCCATTTTCCTCTTTGTTGAGGATTCCGTGAGGATGTCACCCATATAGCAGCTCAAACAGATAAAACCCTGGAGAGGATTGAGGTGCTTCCCTAACTGATCCCAGTTTCTCCCATCCTTATCCACATTTAATCATTCTCGAGGATTCCATTGAACCTCTCCACAAGGCCATTGGTTTGAGGATGATCCATGGAAATCCTTCAACTCTTTATGTGGAGCAGGGGACAAAGAGCTTTCATCTGCTTGGACACAAAGGGAGATCACTGATCCATTTAGATCTCCTCTGGAATTATCACTGGTCCATTTAGATCTCCTCTGGGACTGTCACTGGCCCATTTAGATCTCCTCTGGAATTATCACTGGTCCATTTAGATCTCCTCTGGGATTATCACTGGTCCATTTAGAACTCCTCTGGAATTATCACTGGTCCATTTAGATCTCCTCTGGAATTATCACTGGTCCATTTAGATCTCCTCTGGAATTATCACAAGTCCATTCAGATCTCCTCTGGGATGGTGGCTGGTCCATTTAAATCTCCTCTGAGATTATCACTGTTCCATTTAGATCTCCTCTGGGATGGTCGCTGGTCCATTTAGATCTCCACTGGAATTATCACTGGTTCATTTAGATTTCCTCTGGGATGGTCACTGGTCCATTTAGATCTCCTCTGGGACTGTCACTGGTCCATTTAGATCTCCTCTGGGATTATCACTGGTCCATTTAGATCCACTGGAATTATCACTGGTCCATTTAGATCTCCTCTGGGACGGTCATTGGTCCCTTTAGATCTCCACTGAAACTGTCACTGGTCCGTTTAGCTCTCCTCTGGGATTATCACTGGTCCATTTAGATCTCCTCTGGCATTATCACTGGTCCGTTTAGATATTCTCTGGGACTGTCACTGGTCCGTTTAGATCTCCTCTGGGATGGTCGCTGGTCCGTTTAGATCTCCTCTGTGTTTATCACTGGTCCATTTAGATCTCCTCTGGGACAGTCGCTGGTCCCTTTAGATCTCCACTGGGACTGTCGCTGGTCCATTTAGATCTCCACTGGAATTATCACTGGTCCATTTAGATCTCCTCTGGGATTATCACTGGTCCATTTAGATCTCCTCTGGAATTATCACTGGTTTGTTTATATCACCTCTGGAATTATCACTGGTCCATTTAGATCCACTGGAATTATCACTGGTCCATTTAGATCTCCTCTGGGACGGTCATTGGTCCCTTTAGATCTCCACTGAAACTGTCACTGGTCCATTTAGCTCTCCTCTGGGATTATCACTGGTCCATTTAGATCTCCTCTGGCATTATCACTGGTCCATTTAGATATTCTCTGGGACTGTCACTGGTCCATTTAGATCTCCTCTGGGATGGTCGCTGGTCCGTTTAGATCTCCTCTGGGTTTATCACTGGTCCATTTAGATCTCCTCCGGGACAGTCGCTGGTCCCTTTAGATCTCCACTGGGACTGTCACTGGTCCGTTTAGATCTCCTCTGGGATTGACACTGGTCCATTTAGATCTCCTCTGGGATTATCATTGGTCCGTTTAGATCTCCTATGTGATGGTCGCTGGTCCATTTAGATCTTCACTGGAACTATCACTGGTCCATTTATATCTCCTCTGGGACGGTCGCTGGTCTGTTTAGATCTCCTCTGGGATTATCACTGGTCCGTTTAGACCTCCTCTGGAATTATCACTGGTCCGTTTAGATCAACTCTGGGACAATCGCTGATCTGTTTAGATCTCCTCTGGGATGGTCGCTGGTCCATTTAGATCTCCACTGGGACAGTCACTGGTCCATTTAGATCTCCTCTGGGACAGTCACTGGTCCATTTAGATCTCCTCTGGGACGGTCGCTTCTCCATTTAGATCTCCTCTGGGATGGTCACTGGTCTGTTTAGATCTCTTCTGGAATTATCACTGATCCATTTAGATCTCCTCTGGAATTATCACTGGTCTATTTAGATCTCCACTGGAATTATCACGGGTCTGTTTAGATCTCCTCTGGGACGGGCGCTGGTCCCTTTAGATCTACACTGGGACTGTCACTGGTCCGTTTAGATCTCCTCTGGGACTGACACTGGTGCATTTAGATCTCCTCTGGAATTATCACTGGTCCATTTAGATCTCCTCTGGAATTATCACTGGCCCGTTTAGATCTCCTCTGGGACTGACACTGGTCCATTTAGATCTCCACTGGAATTATCACTGGTACATTTAGATCTCCTCTGGGATGGTCGCAGGTCCGTTTAGATCTCCTCTGGGATTATCATGGGTCCATTTAGCTCTCCTCTGGAATTATCACTGGTCCATTTAGATCTCCTCTGGGATGGTCGCTGGTCCGTTTAGATCTCCTCTGGAACTGACACTGGTCCGTTTAGATCTCCTCTGGGATGGTCGCTGGTCCATTTAGATCACTTCTGGAATTATCACTGGTCCGTTTAGATCTCCACTGGAATTATCACTGCTCCATTTAGATCTCCTCTGGAATTATCACTGGTCCATTTAGATCTCCTCTGGGGTGGTCGCTGGTCCATTTAGATCTTCACTGGAATTATCACTCGTCCATTTAGATCTGCTCTGGGATGGTTGCTAGTCCATTTAGATCTCCTCTGGAATTATCACTGGTCCATTTAGAACTCCTCTGGAATTATCACTGGTCCATTTAGATCTCCTCTGGAATTATCACTGGTCCATTTAGATCGCCTCTAGAATTATCACTGGTCCATTTAGATCTCCTCTGGAATTATCACTAGTCCATTCAGATCTCCTCTGGGATGGTGGCTGGTCCATTTAGATCTCCTCTGAGATTATCACTGGTCCATTTAGATCTCCTCTGGGATTATCACTGTTCCATTTAGATCTCCTCTGGAATTAGCACTGGTCCATTTAGATCTCCTCTGGGATGGTCGCTGGTCCATTTAGATCTCCACTGGAATTATCACTGGTTCATTTAGATTTCCTCTGGGATGGTCACTGGTCCATTTAGATCTCCTCTGGGATGGTCGCTGGTTCATTTAGATCTCCTCTGGGACTGTCACTGGTCCATTTAGATCTCCTCTGGGATTATCACTGATCCATTTAGATCGCCTCTGGAATTATCACTGGTTTGTTTATATCACCTCTGGAATTATCACTGGTCCATTTAGATCCACTGGAATTATCACTGGTCCATTTAGATCTCCTCTGGGATGGTCGTTGGTCCCTTTAGATCTCCACTGAAACTGTCACTGGTCCGTTTAGCTCTCTTCTGGGATTATCACTGGTCCATTTAGATCTCCTCTGGCATTATCACTGGTCCGTTTAGATATTCTCTGGGACTGTCACTGGTCCGTTTAGATCTCCTCTGGGTTTATCACTGGTCCATTTAGATCTCCTATGGGACAGTCGCTGGTCCCTTTAGATCTCCACTGGGACTGTCACTGGTCCGTTTAGATCTCCTCTGGGATTGACACTGTTCCATTTAGATCTCCTCTGGGATAGTCGCTGGTCCGTTTAGATCTCCTCTGGGATTATAACTGGTCTATTTAGATCACCTCTGGAATTAAAACTGGTCCATTTAGATCTCCACTGGAATTATCACTGGTCCATTTAGATCTCCTCTGGAATTATCACTGGTCCATTTAGATCGCCTTTGGGATTATCACTGGTCCATTTAGATCTCCTCTGGAATTATCACTGGTCCATTTATATCTCCTCTGGGATGGTTGCTGGTCCGTTTAGATCTCTTCTGGGACGGTCGCTGGTCTGTTTAGATCTCCTCTGGGATTATCACTGGTCCGTTTAGACCTCCTCTGGAATTATCACTGGTCCATTTAGATCAACTCTGGGACGATCGCTGATCTGTTTAGATCTCCTCTGGGATGGTCGCTGGTCCACTTAAATCTCCACTGGGACAGTCACTGGTGCATTTAGATCTCCTCTGGGACAGTCACTGGTCCATTTAGATCTCCTCTGGGACGGTCGCTTCTCCATTTAGATCTCCTCTGGGATGGTCACTGGTCTGTTTAGATCTCTTCTGGAATTATCACTGATCCATTTAGATCTCCTCTGGAATTATCACGGGTCCGTTTAGATCTCCTCTGGGACGGGCGCTGGTCCCTTTAGATCTACGCTGGGACTGTCACTGGTCCGTTTAGATCTCCTCTGGAATTATCACTGATCCATTTAGATCTCCTCTGGAATTATCACTGGTCCATTTAGATCGCCACTGGAATTATCACTGGTCCATTTAGATCTCCTCTGGGATGGTCGCTGGTCCCTTTAGATCTCCGCTGGGACTGTCACTGGTCCATTTAGATCTCCTCTGGAATTATCACTGGTCCATTTAGATCTCCTCTGGAATTATCACTGGTCCATTTAGATCTCCTCTGGGACTGACACTGGTCCGTTTAGATCTCCACTGGAATTATCACTGGTACATTTAGATCTCCTCTGGGATGGTCGCAGGTCCGTTTAGATCTCCTCTGGGATTATCACGGGTCCATTTAGATCTCCTCTGGAATTATCATTGGTCCATTTAGATCTTCTCTGGGATGGTTGCTGGTCCGTTTAGATCTCCTCTGGAACTGACACTGGTCCATTTAGATCACCTCTGGAATTATCACTGGTCCGTTTAGATCTCCACTGGAATTATCACTGGTCTGGTTAGATCTCCTCTGGGACGGTTGCTGGTCGTTTTGATCTCCTCTGGTATTATCACTGCTCCATTTAGATCTCCTCTGGAATTATCACGGGTCCGTTTAGATCTCCACTGGAATTATCACTGGTCTGTTTAGATCTCCTCTGGGACGGTTGCTGGTCGTTTTGATCTCCTCTGGTATTATCACTGCTCCATTTAGATCTCCTCTGGGGTGGTCGCTGGTCCATTTAGATCTTCACTGGAATTATCACTCGTCCATTTAGATCTCCTCTGGGATGGTTGCTGGTCCGTTTAGATCTCTTCTGGGATTATCACTGGTCCGTTTAGATCTCCTCTGGGATGATCGCTGGTCCATTTAGATCTCCTCTGGAATTATCATTGGTCCGTTTAGATCTCCTCTGGTATTATCAGTGGTCCATTTAGATCTTCACTGGAATAATCACTCGTCCATTTAGATCTCCTCTGGAATGGTTGCTGGTTCATTTAGATCTCCTCTGGAATTATCACTGGTCCGTTTAGATCTACTCTGGGACGATCGCTGTTCCATTTAGATCTCTCTGGAATTTTCACTGGTCCGTTTAGATCTCCTCTGGGACGGTCACTGCTCCGTTTAGATCGCTCTGGAATTATCACTGCTCTGTTTAGATGTCCTCTGGGCTCTGTACCCGGGGATTAGTGAATTTGTCATTCATTTGCACGTTATGATTTTTGAGATTGTTTTTCTTCATCTCAGGATATCATCTGGCATAATCAACTACAACTAAAGTATATTAGTGTCCTTGCGCTGATCTTTTCAGTGGTAACTCTGGGTTCTTGGTGATCCTTCTGAAGGGCACCTCAATTACTGGGCGAGGGCCAATGACAAGCGGTCGTCAGTCCTGGGTAGACACAGCAGATACTCTTGACAGGAGGTAGAGAGCCAGCGTACTGCTTCACACACCCTGGTCAGAAGAAACACTTCAGCAGCTGCTCCTGCATCTTCTCCATTCCAGGTGACCTCTGAATAGGTGTTTGTGAGTCAAGTCCAGGACAGTCAGCTTATGTGTTTCTGTGACACAGCAATTGTTCCACCTGCTCTCAATGCCCGTGCCACTCTGTATAAAATGTCATTCATTAATCTGTAAGCAGCGCAGAACCTTCTGTGTTACCCTCTGCAGGACAATTCAATCCAACCAATTCCCACCCCATCAGTCTACTCTCAATCATCAGTAAAGTGATGGACAGTGTCGATAGCAGTGCTAACAAGCGGCACTTACCCAGAAATAAGGTGCTCACTGATGCTCAGTTTGGAATACTCAGCTCCTGACCTCTGGTCCAAACATGGACAAGAGAGCTGAACTCCAGAGGTGAGGTGAGAGTGACATCAAGGCAGGGTTTGAGCGAGTAAGGCATCAAGGAGCCCTAGCAAAATTAGAATCAATGAGAAATGGGGGGAAAACTCTACGCTGGTTGGAGTCATACCTAGCACAAAGGAAGATGATTGTGATTGTTGGAGGTCAATCATCTCAGCAGGTCAGAGGCTAGGAATCCTGTGGCATGTAACTCACCTCCTGACTCCCCAAAGCCTGTCCACCATCTACAAGGCACAAGTCAGGAGTGTGATGGAATACTCTCCACTTGCCTGGATGGGTGCAGCTCCAACAACACTCAAGAAGCTCGACACCATCCAGGACAAAGCAGCCCGCTTGATTGGCACCCCATCCACAAATATTCACTCCCTCCACCACCGACGCACAGTGGCAGCAGTGTGTACCATCTACAAGATGCACTGCAGCAACTCACCAAGGTTCCTTAGACAGCACCTTCCAAACACACGACCTCTACCACCTAGAAGGACAAGGACAGCAAATGCATGGGAACACCATCACCTGTAAGTTCCCCTCCAAGTCACACACCATCCTGACTTGGAACTATATCGCCATTCCTTCGCTGGGTCAAATTCCTGGAACTCCCTTCCTAACAGCACTGTGGGTGTACATACCCCACATGGACTGCAGCGGTTCAAGAAGGCAGCTCACCACCACCTTCTCAAGAACAATTAGGGATGGGCAATAAATGCTGGCCTGGCCAGCGACGCCCACATCCCATGCACAAATGAAAAGAGATGAAATTTAATGCAGAAAAGTATAAGATGATACATTTGAGGAGGATTAATAAAGGGAGACAATATAAACGGAATGGTTAATTTTAAATGGGTGCAAGAACAGAGAGTTTCTGGGGGATGTTTGTGAAGGTGACAGGACAGGTTAACAAGGCAGTTAATAAAGCAGACGTGATCTGGGCTTTATAAATAGAGACATAAAGTACAAAAGCCAGGAGGTTATACTGAACATATAAGGACCTGGTCTAGCTCCCACCGGAGTACTGTGTTCAATTCTGGGCATCACATTTGAGGAAGGATGTGAAGGGTTTTGGAGAAGGTACAAAAATAAATTTAGTGGAATGGTTCCAGGATTGAGCGATTACGGATACGTGGAGAGACTGGGGAAGCTGGGGTTATTGTCCTTTGAGCAGAGAAGGCTAAGAGAAGTAAACACAGAATGTGCTGGAAATCCTCAGCAGGTCTGACAGCATCTGTGGAGACAGAAACAGAGGTAATGTTTCTGGTCGATGTTGTGATGATGGGTCACTGACCTGAAACGTTAACTCTGCTTCTCTCTCCACCGTTGCCGTCAGACCTGCTGAGGATTTCCAGCACTTTCTGTTTTTTTTATTTCAGCTTTCTAGCATTCGCAGTATTTTGCTTTTATTTAAGGCTAAGAGGAGATTTGATAGAGGTGTTTAAAATCATGAAGGGTTTTAGATCGAGTAAATAAAGGGAAATTGCTTCCAATGGCTGCAGGGCCAGTAAACAGAGGGCACAGATTTAAGGTGATTGGCAAAAAAAAAGAGGCAAGTTGAGGACATTTTTTTTTACGTAGCCGGTGGTTAGGATTTGGAATGCTTTGCCTAATAGACTGATGGATAGAGATTCAATAGCAGCTTTCAAACCGGAATTCGATAAATACTTGCAGGAGAAAAAATAGCAGGGACATGGGGAACTGCTCTGTGTAAAACCCGGCACAGACTTAATGGGCCAAATGGCCTCCTTCTGTGCTATACCATTCATTGATTCTATGAATGCAGGGAATGGGACACTATATAACAGGGAATGCAGCACTCTGTGTATATTACCTGCTTCAGCCCTGAGTCCAGAAGCTTCCTAAGTTTGCCCAGTTCTTCCCTTGGCTTATTAGGATTAATTCGTTTGAACAGGAAGCAGGTTTTAATGTGCCCATGCTCTGCCACGCTCTCTCTCTGCCCAAGAGAGACGGGGTGGTACTGGTGTATGCTGTGAGCAGCTGGGTTAATGAGAGCAGCTGTTCCTGTCTCTGACGCTGAATGAAAGTGTCGGTGAGGGAGGGTAGGGGTGATGGGGTCCCTGTCTGGGAGACCAGCTGGTGACTGGTTTAGTGAAAATTGCTTCGAGACCCTGGTGTGGAGAAATGGAGTGAGGGAGCAGCAGGACTGTAAATGACCATCTGACTGGGCTCCAGTTGGCTTCTAACCCCTCAGATCCTAGGGCAGGCCAAGGAGAGGAACCTAAGAAACATTTTCAAATTCTTGTCCTTGTTTTCAAATCCCTCCATGGCCTCTCCCCTCCCTCTGTCTGTAACCTCCTCCAGCCTCACGACCCTCCGAGATAACCTGTGCCCTTCCAGTGCTGGGTCTTTGTGCATCTCCCAGACTCCTTCTCTCCATCTTTACTGGTTTCCTCTCTAAATCTCTCCACCTCTCTCTCCTCCTTTCAGCCTCTCCATAAAAGCTACCTCTGTGACCCAGCCTTTGGGTGACCCGCCCTCATGTCTCCATATGCAGTTCCCAGTCAAAATTTAGTTTGATAATGAGCTTGTGAAGCACCTTGGCTTGTTTACCTTCGGTAAGGGCGCTACCTAAATACAAGTTATTGTTGCTTTTATTCACTAGGATTCTTTTGTGCTAACAGTGTGGCCAATTAGAGAAAGTGTCTTTTGCAGACAGTCCCTCTCTCTCTCTCCCCCGCCCATCGCTGGAACATGCAGTAGGAGCTGAGGGTCACTGCTGAAGGATCTATTTAAATTGGTTTCTGGGGAATGTGCAGAGGCTGCATTGAGAGCCGAGTCTCGTTGCTTCTTTCCAAGTCCCAGCCCGGGCTCATCCCAGAGCCACTTGGACCGTTATTTCACCCCCCCGGCTTTCAGCAGCAAGTCCCGGGATCCAGGCTCGACATGGTCCGCAACCATTGAACACCAGGAGCACCGTGTCCCGTTCCACAGCCGCTTCCCTGCCGGAGACTGGCGGTGAAACCGGCCACACACTAAGGTTCGTCTCTCGCTGCGCTCTTTTACCGCTGATCTATCAAACTGGAAGCTCAGAGGCTGCGAATCCGCTGGATTGCCTCATTTTCCCATCATAATTCCCAATCCCCTCTACAAAAGTAAGGTGTTGGAAATCTGAAATAAAAGCAGAAAATGCGGGAAGTATCCACCCCACCCCGAATCCCATATCTACCCCCTCCCTGCCCCTCTCACCACCTGCTCTCTTTCTGTCTGGAATTGTGTTAACCTTGAAATATTTGGACCATTTTGTAAAATTCGGTTGGAACCTGCCTGTTTTGGGAGAAAGCTCGGCTCTTTAACTGGCAGGACAACCTGCCACCTTTATCAAGGGCACAATGCACAGGATGGGGCAGGTGGGAGATGGTGGGAAAGCGGTCAGTTTAGTCACTCCGCCTGTTCAGGTATCCGAGTCCGGGCGGCTCATTCAGCAGGCTCACAGTGAACGGTCAGCATTTCCTGGATTCACCGCCACCTGCCGCAGCCTTGCGGGTAAATTAATGTACCGGCGACATTCGTATCAGCATGTGGAAAAGCATCGATCCGGTGAAAGGGAAACTAGGGTTGAGTTTACAATGTTGTCATTTTTAGAAACAATGAGGGTGTGGTCTTTATTTAGGAATGTTAAACTTTAGAATGTTGGGCGTTCAGAATGTAATAGTTTTTAGAATGTTGCAGATTGTTATAGAATATTGCCGATTGTTTTAGAGTGTTGAATGTTGTGGATCGGTTTAGAATGTTGTGGATCGGTTTAGAATGTTGCGGATCATTTTAGAATGTTGTGGATCGGTTTAGAATGTTGCGGATCATTTTAGAATGTTGTGGATCGGTTTAGAATGTTGTGGATCGGTTTGGAATGTTGTGGATCGGTTTGGAATGTTGCGGATCATTTTAGAATGTTGTGGATCGGTTTAGAATGTTGTGGATCGGTTTGGAATGTTGTGGATCATTTTAGAATGTTGTGGATCGATTTAGAATGTTGTGGATCGGTTTGGAATGTTGCGGATCATTTTAGAATGTTGTGGATCGGTTTAGAATGTTGCGGATCGGTTTGGAATGTTGCGGATCATTTTAGAATGTTGTGGATCGATTTAGAATGTTGTGGATCGGTTTGGAATGTTGCGGATCATTTTAGAATGTTGTGGATCGGTTTAGAATGTTGCGGATCATTTTAGAATGTTGTGGATCGATTTAGAATGTTGTGGATCGGTTTGGAATGTTGCGGATCATTTTAGAATGTTGTGGATCGGTTTAGAATGTTGTGGATCGGTTTGGAATGTTGTGGATCATTTTAGAATGTTGTGGATCGATTTAGAATGTTGTGGATCGGTTTGGAATGTTGCGGATCATTTTAGAATGTTGTGGATCGGTTTAGAATGTTGCGGATCGGTTTGGAATGTTGCGGATCATTTTAGAATGTTGTGGATCGGTTTAGAATGTTGTGGATCGGTTTGGAATGTTGCGGATCATTTTAGAATGTTGTGGATCGGTTTAGAATGTTGCGGATCATTTTAGAATGTTGTGGATCGATTTAGAATGTTGTGGATCGGTTTGGAATGTTGCGGATCATTTTAGAATGTTGTGGATCGATTTAGAATGTTGTGGATCGGTTTGGAATGTTGTGGATCATTTTAGAATGTTGTGGATCGATTTAGAATGTTGTGGATCGGTTTGGAATGTTGTGGATCATTTTAGAATGTTGTGGATCGGTTTAGAATGTTGCGGATCATTTTCGAATGTTGTGGATCGGTTTAGAATGTTGCGGATCATTTTAGAATGTTGCGGATCATTTTAGAATGTTGTGGATCGGTTTGGAATGTTGTGGATCGGTTTAGAATGTTGTGGATTATTTTAGAATGTTGTGGATCGGTTTGGAATGTTGTGGATTATTTTAGAATGTTGTGGATCGGTTTAGAATGTTGTGGATCGGTTTGGAATGTTGTGGATCGGTTTAGAATGTTGTGGATTATTTTAGAATGTTGTGGATTATTTTAGAATGTTGTGGATCGGTTTAGAATGTTGCGGATTATTTTAGAATGTTGTGGATCGGTTTAGAATGTTGTGGATCGGTTTAGAATGTTGTGGCTTATTTTAGAATGTTGTGGATTATTTTAGAATGTTGTTGATCGGTTTGGAATGTTGTGGATTATTTTAGAATGTTGTGGATCGGTTTAGAATGTTGTGGATCGGTTTAGAATGTTGTGGATCGGTTTAGAATGTTGCAGATTATTTTAGAATGTTGTGGATCGGTTTAGAATGTTGTGGATTATTTTAGAATGTTGCGGATTATTTTAGAATGTTGTGGATCAGTGTAGAATGTTGTGGATCGGTTTAGAATGCTGTGGATTATTTTAGAATGTTGCGGATCAGTTTAGAATGTTGCGGATCAGTTTAGAATGTTGCAGATTATTTTAGAATGTTGTGGATCGGTTTAGAATGCTGTGGATTATTTTAGAATGTTGCGGATCAGTTTAGAATGTTGTGGATCAGTTTAGAATGTTGCAGATTATTTTAGAATGTTGTGGATCGGTTTAGAATGCTGTGGATTATTTTAGAATGTTGTGGATCAGTTTAGAATGTTGTGGATTACTTTAGAATGTTGCGGATCAGTTTAGAATGTTGCAGATTATTTTAGAATGTTGTGGATCAGTTTAGAATGTTGTGGATTACTTTAGAATGTTGCAGATCAGTTTAGAATGTTGCAGATTATTTTAGAATGTTGTGGATCGGTTTAGAATGCTGTGGATTATTTTAGAATGCTGTGGATCGGTTTAGAATGTTGCAGATTATTTTAGAATGTTGTGGATCAGTGTAGAATGTTGTGGATCGGTTTGGAATGTTGTGGATTATTTTAGAATGTTGTGGATCAGTTTAGAATGTTGCGGATCGGTTTGGAATGTTGCGGATCGGTTTGGAATGTTGTGGATCGGTTTAGAATGTTGTGGATTGGTTTAGAATGTTGTGGATTAATTTAGAATGTTTCGGATCGGTTTGGAATGTTGCGGATCAGTTTGGAATGTTGCGGATCGGTTTAGAATGTTGTGGATTATTTTAGAACGTTGCGGATCGGTTTGGAATGTTGCGGATCAGTTTGGAATGTTGCGGATCGGTTTGGAATGTTGCGGATCGGTTTAGAATGTTGTGGATTATTTTAGAATGTTGTGGATCGGTTTGGAATGTTGCGGATCGGTTTAGAATGATTTGAGCATCTAATTATCCATTGAAGACTTTTCAATAGTTTGCTGTGGTAACATATTCCTTAACCCTATCACCTTTTTGATGATAAAGTTTTATCTGACCTCCCATTATACCTTCCTAACTTTAATTATGCCCCCTGGTATTTGAATTCATTAATGTAGGGAACAAATTACTTCAATCAGTTAGTCAATTCCCTGCGTATTTTTGAAAATTTCAATTAGGTTATCAAAAAGTCTCCTTTTGTGATCGAAACTAAATCCAACTTCCTAAACATTCTTCATGGTTTAAGTCCCTGATACCCAGAATCTCTGTTACTTGAGTGCAGCCTATGGGTTTATTTTATTTGTCTGTTGTTTTAACTGTGACTAAGAATTGTGCTGATTATGTAATAGATTTATGCAACATAACCCCTAAACCTCCTTTTTAAGCAGTGCTGTTCTAGTGTTCTATCCATTAAGCACTCTCTCTTTTGAGTCCTCCCTCTTATATCAATTACTGTGCAGCAATCCACATTGAATTGAATCTGATACCTATTGACCCAGTTACCTGGGTGGTCGAAAACGTACTGTTAGTGATATTAGGACTGGATTACTGAATAAACTCCTGTACAATTTGTCCATCCATTGTTACACAATCGTTTCTGCTTAGCAGAGATATCACAGTAAAGAAATATTAAGCCACTGCTGCAAGTATCAAAATGTTAGGCCATTTAAAATCAACAGATAATATTGGCTTCACAATACGCAGCAGAATTATTACATTGAACAGCAATGATTCTTTGACCAATAGTATCGCAAGTTGTAATTTCAACAACTTGCATTTATGTAATCTCCTTAAATGTAGCAAAACATCCCACGACACTTTTCAGGGGCGTCATCAAACAAAATCTGACACTGAGCCGCGTAAGGAGCTATTAGGGCAGGTGACTAAAAACTTGGTCAGTGGTGTCGGTTTTAAGGAGTGTCTTAGGAGGAAGGAGAGGTCGAGTTGCAGAGAGGTTTAGGAGGGAACGTCAGTGCTTCAGGCCCATGCAGCTGAAGGCAAGGCCATCAATGTGGGGCAATTAAAATGGGGGAAGCACCGGGGGCAAGAATTGGAGGAGTGCAGAGTTATCAGAGGATTGTAGACGGTTACAGAGATAGGGAGGGGGTGACACCATGGGAGGGTTTGAACACATGGATGAGAACCTTTATATGGAGGCTTTCCCATACGGTCGGTCAGTAAGCACATGGTGATGAGTAAATGCCACTTGGTACGTGTCAGGTTTTGGGCAATAGAGTTTCAGATGAGCTCGTGTTTACAGAGCGTGCAAGGTGGGAGGCCAATCTGGAGAGCATTGCAATAGTCGAGTCTAGAGATAACAAAGGCATGGATGTGGGATTCAACAGCAGATGGGTTGAGGCAGGGATGGAGACAGACAATGTTATAGAGGTGGACATAGAGGGTCTTGGTCATGGAGAGGATATGGGGTCTGAAACAAAGGGTCAAAAAAGATACCAAGGCTTTACCTCCTTTTGAACATAGTCACATTCTCCTTCATTATTTACCCTATTTCTTATTTTGGCATCTTGGAGACTTTGTTTAAAGTTTTCTATCATTAATGTAACTTCTCTGTCTATAAAAGTCACACTTCAGCTGCTCCAATTCAGCTGCTCCAA
The DNA here is from genome assembly GCF_036365525.1 of Heterodontus francisci. Taxonomy (NCBI): domain Eukaryota; kingdom Metazoa; phylum Chordata; class Chondrichthyes; order Heterodontiformes; family Heterodontidae; genus Heterodontus; species Heterodontus francisci. Next base: position 14,571,589 of record NC_090411.1, on the reverse strand, counting down.
TTCAGCTGCTCCAATTCAGATGTCGCACTTCAAAGTGTCAAAGTATTTTAAAAAGACACAGACATTAAATGCTGAGGGAAATGACTGGCTCCTCTCTGCTGGTGAGGGAGGTTCAGAGATTGGCCAGGAGCTGGACAACCGCACTTACCAAACAAATTGCAAATCTCACTAACAACATTCCAATTAAACTCTGATTGACTGCAGAACATATCTAAACTGACACCTACCAGCACCCTATCCCTGCCCCAATATGTGGGGTACTTGTACTTTGTTCACTGAGCACTAGTGGGCACTCTGGTGGGAGTAAGCAGATTGCAGCAATTATTGTATTGCTTTTGGTAACCCCTCATGGCCTCTCTGAGCTCAACTTTGTCTGGGAGACCCACCTCCAGCCCCCTCAACCCTATTCTGACTAAACTGCTGACACCCAGTTTCCTTTACTGGCCCCCATGCTAGCTGATGTTGTTATTGGTCATCTCTTGTCAGGTACTGTTCCCTCTCCTTTAAATCTGTCATCACTCCTCTCCTCAAAAAAACAACCCTTGATCCCTCTGTCCTCGCAAACTACCGTCCCATCTCCAACCTCCCTTTCCTCTCCAAAGTCCTTGAATGTGTTGTCACCTCCCAAATCCGTTCCACCTTTTCCTGAACTCGAATCTTGAATCCCACCAATCAGGTTTCTGCCCCGCCACTGTACCAAAACAGCTCTTATCAAAGTTTTTTTAAAAATTCGTTCATGGGATGTGGGCATCACTGGCTAGACATTTATTGTCTATTGCTAATTACCCTTGAGAAGGTGGTGGTGAGCTGCCTTCTTGAACCGCTGCAGTCCATTTGGGGTAGGTACACCCACAGTGCTGTTAAGAAGGGAGTTCCAGGATTTTGACCCAGCGACAGTGAAGGAACGGCGATATAGTTCCAAGTCAGGATGGTGTGTGACTTGGATGGGAACTTGCAGGTGGTGATGTTCCCATGCATCTTGGTGCATTGCTGCAGTGCATCTTGTAGATGGTACACACTGCTGCCACTGTGTGTCGGTGGCGGAGGGAGTGAATGTTTGTGGATGGGTGCCAATCAAGTGGGCTGCTTTGTCCTGGATGGTGTCGAGCTTCTTGAGCTGCATCCATCCAGGCAAGTGGATTCCATCACACTCCTGACTTGTGCCTTGTAGATGGTGGACAGGCTTTGGGGAGCCAGGAGTGAGTTAGTCGCTGCAGGATTCCTAGTCTTTGATTTGCTGTTGTAGCCACGGTATTTATATGGCTACTCCAGTTCAGTTTCTGGTCAATGGTAGCACCTGGGATGTTGATAGTGGGGTATTCAGCGATCGTAATGCCATTGAATGTCAAGGGGAGATGGTTAGATTCCCTCTTGTTTGAGATGGTCATTACTTGGCACTTGTGTGGCGTGAATGTTACTTGCCACTTGCCTGGATATTGTCCAGGTCTTGCTGCGTTTCTACACGGACTGCTTCAGTATCTGAGGAGTGGCGAATGGTGCTGAACATTGTGCAGTCATCAGCGAACATCCTCACATCTGACCTTATGCTTGAAGGAAGGTCATTGATGAAGCAGCTGAAGATGGTTGGGCCTAGGACACTACCCTGAGGAACTCCTGCAGTGATGTCCTGGAGCTGAGAAATTATGTGACTGTGACAAAGGTAAACTTTCCCTCCTTGTCGTTCTCGACCTGTCTGCAGCCTTGGACCTGGGTGACCGATCATCCTCCTCCAACGTCTCTCCATTGTTGTTCAGCTGGATGGGAATGCTGTCACCTGGTTTCATTCTTATCTAATTGTAGCCAGAGAATCACTTCCAATGGCTTCTCTACCCATTCCCACGCTGTTACCTCTGGTGTCCCCCAAGGATCTATCCTTGGCCCCCTCTGGTGACATCATCTGAAAGCACAGTGTTAGTTTTCACATGTATGCTATTGGCACCCAGCTCTAACTCACCACCTCCTCTCTCAACTCCTCTACTGTTGCTAAATTATCAGACTGCTTATCCGACATCCAGTACTGGATGAGCATAAATTTCCTCTAATTAAATATTGGGAAGACTGAAGCCATTGTTTTCGGGCCCCGCTCCAAACTCCGTTCCCCAGTTACCAAATCCATCCCTCTCCCAGGCAACAGTCGCAACGTTGATGTCATATTTGATCCTGAGATAAGCTTCCAACCTCATATTCACGGCAACACTAAAACCGCCTATGTCCACCTCCATAACATCACCCGACTTCGCCCCTGTCTCAGCTCATCTGCTGCTGAAACCCTCATCCATGCCTTTGCTCCCTCTGCATTTGACTATTCCAATGCTCTTCTGGCCGGCCTCACACATTCTACCCTGTGTAAACTTCAGGTCACCCAAAACTCTGCTGCCTGTATCTTAACTCACACCTCGTCGTGTTCCCCTATCACCCCTCTCCTCGCTGACCTACATTGGATCCCAGTCAAGCATCATCTTGATTTCAAAATTCTCATCTTGTTTTCAAATCCCTCCACGGCCTCACCCCTCCCTATCTCTGTAATCTCCTCCAGCCCCACAACCCTCCGAGATATCTTCACTCCTCTAATCCTGTTCTCTTGAGCAGTCCCGATTTTACTTACTCCACCATTGGTGGGGCCTTCAGTTGCCTGGGCCCAAAACTCTGGAATATCCTCCCTACACCTCTCTGCCTCGCTACCTCACTTTCCTCCTTAAAGACACTCTTTAAAATCTAACTCTTTGACCAATCTTTTGGTCACCTGACCTAATATTTCCTTACGTGGTGCAGTGTCCTACTTTGTTTTATATTGCTCCTGTGAAGCGCCTTGGGAAGTTTTATTTATTATGTTAATGGTGTTATCTAAATATAAGTTGTTGTTGTTTTCCCTTAAGATTCTTGAGGGTCCTGGAAATAACCAATTTGAGCATTAATTTGGACATATTGTTCTCCGCAAGGGGATCCTGAGTAAAATCCTTAAAGGGACAGACCAGATTATCAATTAAACATAACCAATTGGACTTCAGATCTCAGGCTATTTGTGATCAATACCACAAAATCGTTTATTCAAAATTTCCAGAGCGCCAAAGACCATCTGCGGGGATTCCCAACTTCCTTCAGTCTCACAGGTTCCCATTTACTGCTTCACCTTTTTGCTGGTTTTAAGTTTCAAGTATAGCTGGTTCAGAATGTTTCACAGGACTGTCACTGACCTCATCTCCTCTGGAGATCTTCCCTCTACAGCTTCCAACCTCGTAGTCCCACAACCCTGGATAGCCCGCTTCTACCTCCTTCCCAAAATCCACAAACAGGACTGTCCCGGCAGACCCATTGTGTCAGCCTGCTCCTCCCCCACTGAACTTATTTCTTCCTATCTAAACTCTATCTTTTCTCCGCTGGTCCAGTCTCTTCCCACCTACATCCGTGACTCTTCTGACGCCCTATGTCATTTTGACAATTTCCAGTTTCCTGGTCCCAACCGCCTCCTCTTCACTATGGACGTCCAAACTCTCTACACCTCCATCCCCCACCAGGACGGTTTGAGGGCTCTCCGCTTCTTCCTTGAACAGAGGCCCAACCACCATCCTCCTCCACCTGGCTAAACTTGTTCTCACATTGAACAACTTCTCCTTCAACTCCACTCACTTACTTCAAGTAAGAGGTGTTGCTATGGGTACCCGCATGGGTCCTAGTTATGCCTGTCTTTTTGTGGGATATGTCGAGCATTCTTTGTTCCAGTCCTACTCAGGCCCCCTCCCCCAACTCTTTTTCTGGTACATTGATGACTGTATCGGTGCCGTTTCCTGCTCCCGCCCCGAACTGGAAAACTTTATCAACTTTGCTTCTAATTTCCACCCTTCTCTCACCTTTACATGGTCCATCTCCGACACTTCCCTTCCCTTCCTCGACTTCTCTGTCTCCATCTCTGGGGATAGGTTGTCTACTAATATCCATTATAAACCCACCGACTCCCACAGCTACCTCGACTACACTTCTTCACACCCTACCTCCTGTAAGGACTCCATTCCATTCTCCCAGTTTCTCCATCTCCGACGCATCTGCTCTGATGATGCTACCTTCCATGACAGCGCTTCTGATATGTCTTCCTTTTCCCTCAGCCGAGGATTCCCCCCCACTGTTGTTGACAGGGCCCTCAACCGTGTTCGGTCCATTTCCCGCACCTCTAACCTCACCCTTTTCCCTCTCTCCTAGAACCGCGACAGGGCTCCCCTTGTCCTCACTTTCCACCCCATCAGCCTCCATATCCAAAGGATCATCCTCCGCCACCTCCAGCGTTATGCCACTACCAAATGCCTCTTCCCCTCTCCTAACCTGGCAGCATACCGAAGGGATCGTTCCCTCCGCAACACCCTGGTCCACTCCTCCATTACCCCCACCATCTCATCCCCTTCCCACGACACCTTCCCATGCAATCGCAGGAGGTGTAATACCTGCCCATTTACCTCCTCTCTCCTCACTATCCCAGGCCCCAAACACTCCTTTCAGGTGAAGCAGCGATTTACTTGTACTTCTTTCAATGTAGTATACTGTATTCACTGCTCACAATGTGGTCTCCTCTACATTGGGGAGATCAAACGCAGACTGGGTGACCGCTTTGCGGAACATCTCCGCTCAGTCCTCAAGCAGGACCCTGAGCTTCCGGTTGCTTGCCATTTCAACACTCCCCCCTGCTCTCATGCTCACATCTTTGTCCTGGGATTGCTGCAGTGTTTCAGTGAACATCAATGCAAGCTCGAGGAACAGCATCTCATTTACCGATTAGGCACACTACAGCCTGCCAGACTGAACATTGAGTTCAATAATTTCAGAGCATGATGTGCCCCCCTTTTAATTTTAATTTTTAGTTATTTTTTCTTTTTTCTTTGTCTATTTTATTTTAGTTTGTTTAGTTTGTTTCTACTATGCCTACCCACTGTTTTTTTTCATGTTTGTGCTTGGGGCTAGGGCTGTTCATTATTCTGTCATTTAACACCCTCTCTACTAACGCTTTGTCTTTCACACCATTAACATACCGTTTGCCTTTGCTCCATGACCTTCTGGTCAGTTATTCCCTGTGACCCTGTCCTATCAACAAATCACCTTTTGTTATCTCTTGCCCCACCCCCGCTTTACTTGCTTAAAACCTTTTACATTTCTAATATTTGTCAGTTCTGAAGAAGGGTCACTGACCTGAAACGTTAACTCTGCTTCTCTCTCCACAGATGCTGCTGAGTATTTCCAGCATTTCTTGTTTTTATTTCAGAATGTTGGGTTGGGTTAAAACATGATCTTCAAGATTGTTCCTAGGGATTTGTGGAAGGGTTGGTGGAGGGGCACTAATTGTGGAGGATGAGGAATACCTTCAATAATTACCATGGAGGAATTTCCCTTTGTGGTCAAGGTGGCATGACCTCAGGGCAAGGCTCTGGGCACAAGTTCTAAAGTCATGTCTTTGTGGTGCCCTGATTATTGTCCGTGGGCATTTGTTCACCATTCCTCATACTCCATCTGAGAGCAGAGCATTGGGTATTGATCAGTGAGCAGAACCCTCCCTTCAGTCAACTGTATTCCTTCTCCAAGACAAACTGGCTTGAACTACAAGCTTTGTTAGTCTGTGTGCTATAGAATCATATGGGTGGGGGGTGGGGGGGGGGGGTTGCTGGGGGTGCAATTTTAACCCACCTTGCCTGGTAGGAGGCTGACTGGTTCGGTTCTAACTCTGGCTTTACACCCCACCGGCTATTACTCTCCATTGAAGTCAACGTCAGGTGGCTGTAAATCTAACACTCCACCCAATCCCGTCAGTCTCCCGCCATGTGAGGTGGGTTAAAATTGCCCCCATAGAATGTTACAGCAAAGAAGGAGGCCATTTGGCCCATCGTGCCTGTGCTGGCTCTTTGGAGGAGCTATCCAATTCGTCTCATTTCACCCGTCCCGCTCCATCTCTAGCTGTTTCCCTATAGCCATGCAAACCCACCATCAGAAATTGTGAAACTGCCCCCGTCTGCCTTCGTCCTTAGATTATTATTGCCCCTCTCCCATTATAGTGTGAATAGTGACTATTATGGTACATGTGCTGCTGCTGATCCACCCCTTTACTGGGACCCCTGATCTGTGCATCTATATCTCTTGCTGTCTGACCTCAGATACGGACCTGGTAACCTCTGATTGCCCTCTTCTAACAACCTGTCATTACACTTTTCCCTCCTCTGATGGCTCTGCTGCCTGGCTGGGTATTCGAGACTGGACTTTATGATGAGCTCTGTGATGTATTGTTAATGTTTCCCGAGTACAGAACAGGTCATACTGAAGAGAAGGGAGTCGCACTCTTACCATAGACTACACCACTTATCCGAGTTAAGGTGTTTAGGAAATGAGAAGATAAGAAATAGGAGTTAAGGATAATAAAAAAACAAGAAGTGCTGTAAATATTCATCTGTAGAGAGAGAAACAGAGATAATGTTTCAGGCCTGTGACCTTTCATCAGAACAGGGAAAAGTTTGAAATGAAACAGGTTTTGAGTAAGTGAAGGTGAGGGGGAGAGGAGAGCAGGGGGCAGGGTGTGTGGGGAAGAACAAATGGAAAGGTCTGTGATAGGGTGGAGGGCGGGAGAGATTAAATGACAAGAGTTCATGGTGCGGGGCCAAAGGGACTGGTAATGGGTGAAGTAAAGGAACTGGTAATGGGAGAGGTAAAGGGACTGGTAATGGGAGAACCAAAGGGACTGGTAATGAGCGAAGTAAAGGGACTGGTAATGGGAGAAACAAAGGGACTGGTAACGGGAGAACCAAAGGGACTGGTAACGGGAGAAGTAAAGGGACTGGTAATGGGAGAGGTAAAGGGACTGGTAATGGGGGAACCAAAGGGACTGGTAACGGGAGAACCAAAGGGACTGGTAACGGGAGAACCAAAGGGACTGGTAATGGGAGAAGTAAAGGGACTGGTAATGGGAGAAGTTAAGAAACAAAAGATGTGTCTGGAGGAGGTGTGAATGGCAGAATCCTGAAAAGCTGCCATCCGAAAAGGGGAAAAAAGGAAGAAAGAAAGAAACAGGAGGGAGAAAAAACAAACCAGCAAAGAAAAAGGAAACAAAATGGGGGCAGAGGTTATGATCTAAAATTCTTGAACTCAATGTTGAGTCCAGAAGCCTGTAAAGAGCCCAGTTGAAAGATGAGATGCTGTTCCTCGAGCTTGTGTTGAGCTTCATTGGAACACTACAGCAGGCTGAGGACAGAGAGGTCAGAGTGGGAGCAAGGTGGAGAATTGAAATGATAGGTGACTGGAAGCCCGGGGTCACGCCTGCATACTGAACGGAGGTATTCCACAAAGCAGTCACCTCGCCTGCGTTTAGTCTCCCCAGTATAGTGGCGATCACGTCGTGAGCAGTGACATTAAGGATGGTTACTGAGACTGGGAAAATGTGGGACGTGGCATTCCACAGGGGTCGGTGCTGGGACCACTGCTGTTCACCATTTACATATATGATTTGGACTGGAAAATGGGAAATATAATTACAGATTTGCAGATTGCACTAAACTGGGGGGGGGTGTAGTTAATATTGAGGAGGACTGTGAAAAAATAACAGGAAGACATTAATAAACTTGCACAGTATGTTTGTGTAATTGGACAATCAACTTCAACATAGATAAATGTGAGGTGGTGCCTTTTGGTAGGAAGAATAAGGCGGCCATATACCCCTTGAAAAATAAGTGTTTAAATGGAGTATAGGAATAGAGGGATCTAGGAGTCCAGATATACAGATTACTAAAAGTGACAAGGCCATAAAAATGCAAAGCACTGAGGTTCCTTCCTAGAGGGATAGAGTTGAAAAGCAGAAAAGTTATGTTAAACTTATACAGAACCTTGGAAAACTGTGACCAGTTCTGTGCAGGATATAAAGGCCTTGGAGAAGGTGCAAAAAAATTAACAAGGGTGATACCAGACTGAGAGGATATACTCATCAAGAAAGATTGAGCAGGCTGGGATTTTTTTTCTCTGGAAAAGAGAAGGCTGAGTGGGATGGTGAGCTGATAGAGATCTTTAAGATTATGAAAGGGTTTGACTAGTAGATGTAATGAAGATATTTCCACTTGTGGAGGAGATCAGGACTATAAATATAAGATAGCATCTAATAAATCCAATCGGGAATTCAGGAGAAATTTCTTCACCCAGAGAGTGGTTAGAATGTGGAACTTGCTACCACAGGGAGTAATTGAGGTGAATAGGGTAGGTGCATTTAAAGGGGATGTTAGATAAATGCATCAGGAAAAAAGGAATAAAAGGATATGCTGATAGAGTGGGTGAAGACTGGTGTGGGGCATAAACAGCAGAATGGACCAGTTGGGCCGAATGGCCCATTTCTGTTCTGTAAATTCTATGTAATACCATTATCATTGGGAGATACGCTCCCCTCTCTCACTCCCCTCTTTTACTCCCCTCCAGATTTTGAGTCATTACCTTCCTGATGTCATGGACTCTCTTTGTGGCCTCCTGTCCCCTTCTGTAGGTGGAATGCATGATGTGGAGCTCTTGTGATGATCTCAGAGGTCGGCAGTCTAGGATACGAAGCTGACTTATTGCCATCATGGGCAGTGTCTTTTGGACAGTCAGATTCACCTTTGGAGGAAGGACCTATCAGTTGATTCCTTAATGCTGCCTCTAACGTTTCTACTCTGTACATCTGAAGTGGTGTAAACTCATTGCTTGCAGAGGTCATTGGGCTCACAGGGGTCATAAGCGTCATTTATTATAGGGGTCACTAGGGTCATTGCTTATATAGGTCAAGGGTCATTTCACAGGGGTCAGAGAGCCATTTATTCCAGGAGTCACAAGGGTAATTCCGTGCTTGTTAACGTGCTGTGATTGGATGAAAACAGCTCGCTGAGCCTGATGAATAGTGAGTCGCACTGGGACAGGCAACCTCTAGGGTGCACATAGAGGTCAGCCAGTACAAAGGTACAGTGGTGGATTGGTTATGTTACTGGATTAGTATTCCTGAGGCCTGGGCTAGGAATCCCGTGGCCTGGGCGAGGAATTCTGTGACCTGGACTAGTAACCCTAAAATGGTGAATTTAAATCCCAGCGCGGTAGTTTGAGAATTTGAATTCAGTTTTGAAAAATCTGGAACTAAAAAGCTGGGGTCAGTAAAAGTGACCAGGAAGTTGTTACAGATACTTGGTGAGATGTGTGGGCGGTTCCCATTGTTCGACTCCCATCGGATCACAGCAAATGTTTTTTGTTATTAGGGTTTAACCCCTTTGTTTTCTTTGTCAAATAAACAGACAGTAACAGGTTTTCTTGTAGCTTTGAAATAGAAGATTAATTATTTATTGAGCAATAAGCCTTATGCCGAAATTGTCACAACCACACCCACTCAGGCATTCGCTCACACACACACACACACACATGCGCACGAGATAGATAGACAGGAAAAGAGGTAAGAGGTTTGAAGTGAGGTAGGGTTTTTGGGGTCCACAGTAAATCTTCTCGGAGGTCAATTTCTCTTTATTTGCAGCCTCGAGGTGTTTGTAGATTTCTCTGTTGGTTGAAATTTCAGTCTGAAGACAGGGGATCGCTTCCAGTTCTCTGCTGCACAAGTTGAAATGTAGAATTCACAGCAGGGCACCTTCCTTCTGGCTTGCTGGATTTTCTCCCAACTCTCAGCTGGACAAGCTTTGGGGATACTTTGACCTGGCTCCCCAGAGAGCTACCTTTTAAGCTAAATGTCTCTCACGTCTTGCTTCTGTCGGGAGACACAGATCGTCCTCCCTGTGGTGACCGACAATGGCCCAGGATGTGGCTGCTTCACACCTTCTTTGTTTCAGAAGAACCCATTCAATTCAAAAATGGCTTTTGATGGGTTCAGGGTGGGTGTAATTGACACCTCTTAGCTTTGAATATATCTTTCTGTCCTTGCCAGATAGTAGACAGTTTGAATATACAAGGCCAGGTCTTTTGACCTTCGGTGCCCAAATTGAAGCACATTGTCCACTTTTTAAAAAGAAAAGTCAATTTTTATAACTGTTCAGGTTGAGTTCTTGTAATTTCAATCACTGCACTTTACGTGAGCGTAACACTGTCAGATTGTTGTAAAAACCCAACTGGTTTAGCAATGTCCTTCAGGGAAGGAAGTCAGCCATCCTGACCTAGTCTAGCCTAAATGTGACTCCAACCCCACCTCAGCATGGTTGATTCTTACCTGCCCTTTGAGGTGGCCTAGCAAGACACTCAATTGTACCAAACCAATAGCAGGTGTTCAAGAAGAAGGCCCATCACCTTCCCGGGATATAGGGATGGACAACACATTCCCGCCCTGCCAGCAATATACACATCCTGAGAATGAATACTCATTTTATTAAAGGAAGGGGGTACAGGGATGGGTAGCAAGGCAAATATTGCACTTTTTAGATTGGAGCCATTTTAAGCTGTTGTTTGTCACTAAAATTGAGACCATTCATTCAACTGCTGCCTCCACTTCTATCCATTCCCCAGTCCACAATGCCAAAGTCAAATCTCCCCCAAGGTTTCCCCGCCTTAGCACTGAACTGTAGTTTTGACCCTTTTCAAAGTCAAAAAGACATCCCATGCGATAGTGAATGTGGCAAACTTTCCCTCCTCATCCTTGTCGACCTGTCTGCAGCCTTTGACAATGTTAACCCCGTCATCCTCCTCCAACACCTCAGCTTGGGACTGATCTCACCTAATTCCATTCCCATCTATCCAGCCATAGCGGAGAATCTCCTGCAATGGTTTGGCGACCGCTGCTCCAGAGTCTCTCACAGATCTATTCTTCGCCTTTTGGTCACCTGCCCTAACATCTCCCCATTCAGCTCCGTGTCAGATGTTGTTGTGGTTTGAGAATGTTGTGGTTTTAAAATGCAGTATTAGATTGTTGCAAGTTTTGGAAAGTTGGAGCTGTTTACAAGGCTGTGCTGTTAGAACGTTTCAGTTTTTACAATGTTGCACTTTTAAGAATTATGTGGCTCAGTGAAGCACCTTGGGACGTTTTAAAGACACAAAATAAATGGAACTTCTTGTGTTATTGGAATGTAGCATTTTTTAGGATATTGCAGCTTTTAGAATGGTGGGATGTTGCGGATTTTAAAAGGTTGCAGTTTCGAGATGGTTGTGGTTTTAGAATATTGCACCATTTAGAATGTTGCAGTTTTTGGAATGTTGTTTTAGAATGTTGTGTTTTTAGAATGTTGAAACTTCTACCGAGTAAATGATGTCCAATGCAGACATTTTAAACACAAACTGTGTCTGACTAACTTGATTGAGTTCTTTGATTAATTAACCAAGGGTGTTTCTGAATGGAATGCCTTTGATGTCGTGTATACGGACTTTAAGAAGGTCATGGAGTCATCGAGTCATTACGGCAGAGAAGGAGGCCATTCGGCCCACCGAGTTCCTGCTGGCTCTCTATAGAGCAATTCATTCAGTCCCATTCCCTCGCTTTATCCCCCGTAGCCGAGCATGTTTATTTCCCTCAAGCGCCCATCCCATTTCCTTTTGAAGTCATTCATCATCGCAGCTTCCATTACCCTCGCTGGGCAGTGAATCATTACCACTCGCTGCGTAAGAAGGTTCTTCCTCACATCCCCCTGTATCTTGTGCCCAAAACCTTCAATCTGTGTCCCCAATCCTTCAACTAATGGGAACAGTTTTTCTTTTGTTTGTTAAAATGCCACAGAACAGGGTTGTTAGCAAAATTGAAGTACGTGGGATTCAAAGAACAATGGCAGCATGGGTTGGATGCGAGACAAAGAGTGCAGAGTAAAGGTGAACAGTTATTTTTCAGACTGGACGGCGGTATACATGGGTTGACATTAGGATCTTTTTGATATAGATCAATGCCCTGGGTATACAGGGCAGAACTTCAAAGTCTGCAGATGACACAAAGCCTGTAAATGTAGTAAACAATGAGGAGCAGACCTCAGGAGGACATAGACAGACTGGTGAAATGGCCAGACACACGACAGAAGAAATTTAATGCAGCAAAGTGTGAAGTGATTCATTTTGGAAGGAAAATTTATGAGAGGCAATATCGAGTAAATGGTGCAATTTAAAAAGGGATGTGGGAACAGATGGATCTTAGCCTCTCATACACACATCCTCGAAGGTAGGAGGACAAGTTAATGAGGCTTTGTTTAAAAAAAAAAGCATCAAGGATTCTGGGCTTTAAAACAGTGGCTTAGGTACAAAAGAAAGGAGGTTCTGTTAATGCTAACATTTTTATGCAGTAGGTTGTTATAGGATCATTGAATGATAATAGCACAGAAAGGGGGCCATTGGGCCCATCGATACTTGCTGGCTCTCCACAGGAGCCATTTAGCTGGTTCCACTCCCCTGCCCTTTCCCCGTAGACCTTTAATTTTTTTTCTCTTTATCCACTTCCCCTTTGAAAGCAACCATTGAACCTGCCTTCAGCAAACTCTCAGGCCGTGTATTCCAGATCCAGACCACTCACTGCATCATAAAGTCCTTCCTCACGCTGCCTTTAGTTCTTCTGCCAATGGGAGCAGTTTCTGACTATCTGCTCTATCTAGGCCCCTCATGATTTTGAACACCTCGATCAAATCTCTGCTCAGTCTCCTCTTGAAGGTGAAATGACGCCAGCTTCTCCAAGGTAACTGAATGCCCTCATCCCTGTAACCATTCTTGTAAATCTTTCCGGCCTCCTCTCTAAAGTCTTCACAACTTTCCTAAAATGCAGTACCCACAATTGTTCTGGATTCTCCCAGCAAAGGAAATAGTTTCTCTGTATCTACCCCATCACATCTTCAAAATGTTAAACACCTCAATCAGATCACCCGTCAGTCTTCATTAACTCATGGACCACGAGCCACGTTTTTGCAGGTTTCGGTATCAATCTGGTGAATCTGTGCAGCATTCACTATAATCTGCCTGAAGTCCAGTCCCAGAACTGAACCCGGTTCTCCAGAGGGGGTCTGACCAAGACTCTGTACTACTGAACAGTAACTTCCCCATGATCTGGAATACGCCAACTAAAAGGAGATACAGTAGTAACTTTCAATAGAGAATTGGATAAATACTTCAAAAGCAGAAAATTGCAGAGTTACAGGGACAGGGCGGGTGGGTGGGACTAATTGAATAGCTCTTTCAAAGAGCCAGTACAGGCAGTATGGGCTGAAAGGCCTCCTTCTGTGCTGGATGATTCTATAGGGTAAATTTTAATAATAAAAGGTGTGAGATTTTGGGTTCTTGAGGGTTGTCAAAATCAGAGAAAATGACAGCTCTCTGGTAGCCTGCTCAAACGCACTGACTTCCAAGTTTAACTGTGTGTTTGTGTAACCCTTTCCAGAGAGGTAGGTTGCTGCTTATATTAAAATGAGCCACTTTTGACAGGACAATGTGAAGTTAATTTCATGCTTCCCAGGCTTTCTAAACTCGCCATTGAAACCAAAGCGAGGAAACTAAACAGCAATTCATAGGTAATTAGAAGTCAGGCATACAGACATCAATAAAGACTCAGTATTCACAGCTGCTTTCATACCTCTCAATGGAAAAGAGTTTGTTGAAACTATTTAGTTCGAGAGGATAATTTGTGCACGTTGGCAAAATTGAGACTCAAGGTCAGGATGGAGGGCACCATGGCTGCCTTAGATTGGACCTGCAACAAGAAGCAAAATGTCCATCAGCAGCAGCAACAGCAGCCTCTCCAGAGAGACCTACAGCTGGCACAGCAGAGCGAGGAGCAGTGGAGAGTGGAGCAGCGGAGAGAGAAGCAGCGGAGCGCGGAGCAGCGGAGCGAGGAGCAGGGGAGAGAGGAGCAGGGGAGAGAGGAGCAGCAGAGCGAGGAGCAGCGGAGAGAGGAGCAGGGGAGAGAGGAGCAGGGGAGAGTGGAGCAGGGGAGAGAGGAGCAGTGAAGAGTGGAGTAGCGGAGAGTGGAGCAGCGGAGAGTGGAGCAGCGGAGAGTGGAGCAGCGGAGAGTGGAGCAGCGGAGAGTGGAGCAGCGGAGAGTGGAGCAGCGAAGAGTGGAGCAGCGAAGAGTGGAGCAGCGGAGAGTGGAGAGTGGAGCAGCGGAGCGAGGAGCAGCGGAGAGTGGAGCAGCGGAGAGAGGAGCAGGGGAGAGTGGAGCTGCGGAAAGAGGAGCAGCGGAGCGAGGAGCGTGGAGCAGCGGAGAGTGGAGCAACAATGAGAGGGAGTAGAAGTTGGCAGGAGACACTACCCATAAACAGGGTGTACAGGCAGAGGGCTCAGCTTTTGGAAAGGTCAGGCATCTGAAGGCTGAGATTGCCATGTCAGGTGGTGGTGGTTTCCTGCTGGATCTGATGGCCACACATTACCAATGGCTGTAAAAGTCAACACTGCTCTCAGCTTCTCGGCCTACAAATCCTTCCAGTGCTCAGCCGCAGACAAATCCAGGGTCTCCCATTGGGCAGCACATAAATGCATATGACAGACAATCACTGTTGTTTACCAAGCTGGCAATTATGCAACGTCACTTGCGATGATGCCAGTCTGAATGAGTAGGCACTCGGTTTGCATTTCTGACTGGCTTCCTGTGGGCACAGGGTGTCAGCGACATCACCCAGCTGGCAATCCACACAGCCAGCCCCACCAGGAGTAATTGTGAACTAAAAGGAGCTTCCACTCCATCAATATGGAGCTCATGTGCAACCAGAAGCAACGGTTTCTGCAGGTGTGTGTGCCACATTCCCAGGGAGATGGTCTGATACTTCCATGGCAGTAGGCCAAGCTCCCTGATATCTTTGGATCTGTAAGCAGCCTTGAGGGTTGGTTGCTAGGTGACAGGGGATACGCAGTTCAAACTTGGCTGATGACAGCCAACCAGTGAAGGCCAAGAGTGGTACAACGACAGCCATGTGACTGCCAGCTGTGTCATTGAGCAAGTGAGCGGCCTGCTCCACAAGAACTGCCGATGCCTGGACAAATCTAGAGATTCTCTTCATCACTCGGGCTATCCAGAATGATGGGGGTGTGCTCTGCTCTGAACAACATTGTGCAGCAGTGAGGATTGAACAAATCCAGTGAAGACAAGGAGGACACGCAAGAGGAAGATGGCATCCCCAGTGCTGCCCCAGCTACTTCCAGTACTGCCCAGGATGCCAGGGATTCCTTTCAGTAAAGTCCAGTTACCCACTGCCACTGGACTGATGTAGCAATCACATCCAACAGCCACTGTCTCCAAGCCCCCCAATCCCACTGACACAAAGCAGTCTTGTAAGCAACCAGCCACCCATTGCACATCCCCCTCCCATTGATCCCTGTAAATTCATGTCTTCCTCTTCAGTATCTGAAATGGTGAGTTACAGTCTGGCAAGAACGGGTGATGAGGGGAAGAATTGAAAAGTAATGAATTTTATATAATTCTGTTAAACAACGGAAACTTAACAACTTAATATTTTGTCAAACACCCACGTGCACACCCTTTGCAAGTACAAAGCTTTACTCGTCCACTCCTATGTAGAACAGGCTGCTCAGATCCCTGCTCTGACCTTCCAAACCCGTGACCTCTACCAACTAGAAGAACAAGGGCAGCAGACACGGGGGAACACCAAGTTCCCCTTCAAGTCACACACCATCCTGACTTGGAACTATATCGCCGTTGCTTCACTGTCGCTGGGTCAAAATCCTGGAACTCCCTTCCTAACAGCACTGTGGGCGTACCTACCCTACATGGACTGCAGTGGTTCAAGAAGGCATCTCACCACCACCTTCTCAAGGGCAATGAGGGATGGGCAATAAATGCTGGCCTCGCCAGCGACACCCACATCCCATGAATGAATTTTTAAAAAGATGCTCTTGGTCAATGACCTGTGGGTTTTGGAGTCCATGAGGGCACTGCCAAAGATTGCTCCGCCTGTACCCTATGTGGGGGCAGATTCAATTATTGGGAGAGGAGTCCACACTTCCGTGACCCCTTTCGCCATCATCCCTCTCATGCCCCAGACTTGTTTCACTGTTACTGTTCTGCTGAAGCGCACTTTATCACAGATCAGTGCAGGCCAAGACTAGGGTATCTGTCATCCTACTTCACACAGTCAACACGTTGTCATCCAACATCTGCATGACCTTAGTCAAGATGTGTACAGACTCATTTGACTGGAGCGTTTGATATTCCACAGAGCTGGTCATGGATGAAGACATTGTTGCAATACCCTGTGTCATGCTCATGAGAAGTACACACACAATACAGAACCAAACTGAAGAGTTATAAAAAAAATTAGCTTTTCCTTTAAAAATGGACAATGTGCTGCAGAAATGGCCACCAAAAGTCAGGCTGCCTTGACCTGTATATTCAAACTGTCTCACTGTCTTTTAAGGACCAAAGGATACATTCCAAGCTAGGAGCTGTCAATTACACCCATCCTGAAACCATCAAGAGACATTCCTGAATTGAATGGGTTCTTCTGAAACAAAGAAGGTGTGAAGTAACCCCATCCTGGGTCATTATGTGGTCACAGCAGGGAGGATGTCATGCGTCTTCTAACAGAGGCTAATGTGCGAGGTTCTTCCCTTAAAAGGTATCTCTCTGGAGAGGGAGAGAAATCACAAGAACATCACAGAAAGGCAGTCAAGCCAAGCAAGCAAGGGGCCCTGCTACTAATTCTAAACTTCAACTTGCTGAAGCAGGGAACTGAAAGTGATCACTGCCTCCAGTCTCAAGTCTTAACCACTAGAAAATCTGCAAACACCCAGGCCTGCAACTTTAAAAGAGAAACTGTCCTCCAAGAAGATTCAACAGGTTTACCGTGAACCCTGAACACCTACCTCACTTCAAACCACTTACCCTTTTCCTCTCTATCTTCTTTTGAGAATGAATGTAAGAGTGAATGCGTGTATAATTTGCAGATGATACGAAGGTCGGTGGAGTTGTGGATAGTGCCGAAGGATGTTGTAGGGTACAGAGGGACATAGATAGGTTGCAGAGCTGGGCTGAGAGATGGCAAATGGAGTTTAATGCGGAAAAGTGTGAGGTGATTCACTTTGGAAGGAGTAACAGGAATGCAGAGTACTGGGCTAATGGGAAGATTCTTGGTAGTGTAGATGAGCAGAGAGATCTTGGTGTCCAGGTACATAAATCCCTGAAAGTTGCTACCCAGGTTAATAGGGCTGTTAAGAAGGCATATGGTGTGTTAGCTTTTATTAGTAGGGGGATCGAGTTTCGGAGCCACGAGGTCATGCTGCAGCTGTACAAAACTCTGGTGCAGCCGCACCTGGAGTATTGCGTGCAGTTCTGGTCACCGCATTAGAGGAAGGATGTGGAAGCTTTGGAAAGGGTGCAGAGGAGATTTACTAGGATGTTGCCTGGTATGGAGGGAAGGTCTTACAGGGAAAGGCTGAGGGACTTGAGGTTGTTTTCGTTGGAGAGAAGGAGGAGGAGAGGTGACTTAATGGAGACATATAAGATAATCAGAGGGTTAGATAGGGTGGATAGTGAGAGTCTTTTTCCTCGGATGGTGATGGCAAACACGAGGGGACATAGCTTTAAGTTGAGGGGTGATAGATATAGGACAGATGTTAGAGGTAGTTTCTTTACTCAGAGAGTAGTAGGGGCGTGGAACGCCCTGCCTGCAACAGTAGTAGACTCGCCAACTTTAAGGGCATTTAAGTGGTCATTGGATAGACATATGGATGAAAATGGAATAGGGTAGGTCAGATGGTTTCACAGGTCGGCGCAACATCGAGGGCCGAAGGGCCTGTACTGCGCTGTAATGTTCTAATGTTCTAATGAGTACAGTTGTGACCATTTCGGGAATGAATATTGTTCGATAAATAGTTAATCTTCTGTATTAAACCTACAAGAAAACCTGTCACCGTCTGACAACTAAAATACAAGGGGTTAAAACCTGAGTAACAAAAGCATTTGCTGTGGTCAGTTGGGAGGTGAGCAGTGGGAACAAGGCATGACATCACCCACCTGGCCATAATACATGAAAAATCAACCTGCTCAATGCTGGAGGCGGACTCCTCCATTCTCTCTGCAGCCGTGGCCAGTCAGTGTGTCGCACATTCCCTGCTGCTGCTCAACATGACATGATGGCGGCTTTTCTTTAATTGTGTCACCAGGTAGCTGGGAAGTCTCCAATGAGCAGGCATTGCCAAGACACCACTGATCTCCAGCACCACCTCCTCTGCATTTGTCAATTATGAAGGGCCACCTGCAGTCCTCTCCCTCTCCATGGTGATCTGTGCTCTCTTTTCCTGCAATGGGGGTAGAAAGGGAGCTTTCCGTGACTGTAATGTCATGTGTCCACATGATGGATGCAGTGCATTTAGTGAGCAGGACTATCAAGGAGGGGCATCAAATTGTCAATAAGAATCAGAACAGATTTTTGGGCATTAAGGATATGGGGCTAGGGTGGGAAAGTGAATCTTGTTGAATGGTGGAGGAGGCTTGAGGGGCCATACGGCCTAGTCCTGCTCCTATTTTTTATGCCCTCTGCTGTGCATACACAGGGTGGGACTGGGAGCTGTGTTATATTTAGCTGTGCGTACACAGGATGATGGAAAGCTGCGTTTTATTTAGATGTGTGTACACTCCTATCCTCCACCTCACCCTATAAGTATATTAAGGGCAAGAGGATAACCAGGGAAAGAGTAGGGCCCATTAGGGACCAAAGTGGCAATCTGTGTGTGGAACCAGAGGACGTAGGTGAGGTTTTAAATGATTACTTTTCATCTGTGTTCACTATGGAGAAGGACGATGTAGGTGTCGAGATCAGGGAGGGGGATTGTGATATACTTGAACATATTAGCATTGAAAGGGAGGAGATATTAGCGGTTTTAGCGGGCTTAAAAGTGGATAAATCCCCAGGCCCAGATGAGATGTATCCCAGGCTGTTATGTGAGGCAAGAGAGGTGATAGCAGGGGCTCTGACACAAATTTTCAAATCCTCTCTGGCCACAGGAGAAGTGCCAGAGGACTGGAGGACAACGAATGTGGTACCATTATTCAAGAAGGGTAGCAGGGATAAACCAGGTAATTACAGGCCGGTGAGTCTAACATCAGTGGTTGGGAAAATATTGGAAAAAATTCTGAGGGACAGGATTAATCTCCACTTGGAGTGGCAGGAATTAATCAAGGATAGTCAGCATGGCTTTGTCAGGGGGAGATCATGTCTAACAAACTTGATTGAATTTTTCGAGAAGGTGACTAGATGTGTAGATGAGGATATAGCAGTTGATGTAGTCTACATGGACTTCAGGAAGGCTTTTGATAAGGTCCTGAATGGGAGATTGGTTAAGAAGGTAAGAGCCCATGGGATCCAGGGCAATTTGGCAAATTGGATCCAAAATTGGCTTAGTGGCAGGAGGCAGAGGGTGATGGTTGAGGGTTGTTTTTGCAATTGGAAGCCTGTGACCAGTGGTGTACCACAGGGATCGATGCTGGGACCCTTGCTGTTTGTAGTGTACATTAATAAATTAGACGTGAATATAGGAGGTATGATCAGTAAGTTCGCAGATGACACGAAAATTGGTGGTGTCATACAATGGTGAGATGGGAAGCCTCAGATTACAGGATGATATAGATGAGCTGGTAAGATGGGCAGAGCAGTGGCAAATGGAATTTAATCCTGAAAAGTGTGAGGTGATGCATTTTGGGAGGATTAACAAGGCAAGGGAATATACAATGGATGGTAGGACCCTAGGAAGTACAGAGGGTCAGAGGGACCTTGGTGTTCTTGTCCATAGATCACTGAAGGCAGTAGCACAGGTAGATAAGGTGGTTAGGAAGGCATATGGGATGCTTGCCTTTATCAGCCGAGGCATGGAAGATAAGAGCAGGGAAGTTATGATGGAGCTGTATAAAATGTTAGTTAGGCTACAGCTGGAGTACTGTGTACAGTTCTGGTCACCACACTATAGGAAGGATGTGATTGCACTGGAGAGGGTGCAGAGGAGATTCACCAGGATGTTGCCTGGGCTGGAGCAGTTCAGCTATGAAGAGAGACTGAAAAGGCTAGGGTTGTTTTCCTTAGAGCAGAGAAGGCTGAGGGGAGATATGATTGAAGTGTACAAAATTATGAGGGGCATTGATAGGTTAGATAGGAAGAAACTTTTTCCCTTAGTGGGGGTGTCAATACCCAGGGGGCATAGATTTAAGGTAAGGGGCAGGAGGTTTAGAGGGAATTTGAGGAAAAATGTTTTCACTCAGAGGGTGGTTGGAATCTGGAACACACTGCCTGAAGGGGTGGTAGAGGCAGGAACCCTCACAACATTTAAGAAGTATTTAGATGAGCACTTGAAACGCCATAGCATACAAGGCTACGGGCCAAGTGCTGGAAAATGGGATTAGAATAGATAGACTTGATGGCCGGCGCAGACATGATGGGCCGAAGGGCCTGTTTCTGTGCTCTATGACTCTATGACTATGACTCTATGACCCTCCTTTCCTCCCCTCCCTTCCACTTGCTCTCCCCTTCCCTCCCCTCCTCCCCTCTCTGCTCTCTCTCCTCATGTTGGACTCAGTCCCATCGGAACCAGCTGTTCTTCACCACCCTGCACAAGTGGAGTGCTGGACCAAGGTGGACTGTATCGTGGCTGAGCCCAGGCCTGCGCCCATACGATGCCCATCTTTGAGGGGTGGGGACGGAGGTGTCATAGGTGGAGCAAGAGGTCCCTCCGACCCAGGGAGCAGGGAAACCATTTGGAGCAATGCTGGCTGCAGTTGGTTTAGGTCAGCTAGTGGCTGGGCACTGGGACTGTGCCAGTCTGTGACTGGGCTCAACCCTGGCCTCACCCCTGGCATTGCATTCACCCACATTCAGGAAAGAGGGCTTCAAAGGTCGTGCCCCATAAACAGATGACATCAGTTCCTTAAATGGCGTGTTGCCTTTCACAAGGCTGCAGTCAGAGCCTTTAGTGCGACCTTGTAACATCTCCTCTCTAATTGTCCTAAAAATCCTCCTCTATTGTCCAGGTGAGGGCGATGATGAAGACTTTCCACTCCAGCCCTGCCATGCTGAATGCTCCAGCCAAGAATTCCTACCGAATGGTGATCCTGGGCGCCTCCAGGGTGGGAAAGTCCTGCATCGTGTCTCGCTTTCTCAACAGCAGGTTCGAGGAGCAGTACACTCCCACCATTGAGGATTTCCACCGGAAAGTCTACAACATCCACGGTGACATCTACCATCTTGATATCCTCGACACATCCGGGAATCACCCCTTCCCCGCCATGAGGAGACTCTCCATCCTCACAGGTAGGTTCAGACAGAAAGAGAGGAGTAGAGAGAGGGGGGTTAGAAAGGAGATAGAGAGAGAGTTGGATAGAAAAAGAAAGAGATGGATAGAGAGAGAGGGATATAAAGAGAGAGAGGGGAATAGAGAAAGAAAGAGAGAGTGAGAGGGATAGGTAGAGAGAGAGGATAGAGAGAAAGAGAGGGAGATAGAGAGAGGGGTAGGTGGAGAAAGGGATGGAGAGAGAGAGGGATAGAGAGGGACAGAGACACAGAGAAGCAGGGACAGAGAGAGGAATAGAGAGAAAGAGAGGGAGGGGGACAGAGAGAGAGAGGGAGAGAGCCTCGAGGATATATATATATATATAATATAGAGAGAGAGAGAGAGGCAGTTATTCTCAAACTGGAGTCCACAGAGACATTCCAGTGTGTCCGTGAGCAGGGCTTGCCTTGCAGATGGGCGACTGACTGTCACACGATAGGCAATGGCCTCCTTCTGCACTGTAACAAACTTCTTAATAGTTGAAAGGAGGTGGAGGAAGAAATATGTAATCAAATATGTGAAATGAGTAAAGGACCATTGAATAATAATCATGGGAGATTTTAACCACTTCAAACTAAACAGTCAAGGAGTGGTAGTGAAAGCAATACATGGAATAAAGTTTTTACAATGTGTACAAGACTCCTTTTTTATCCAGTATGTAAAAAGCCCAACAAGAAGGGAGCACTACTGCATCTAGTATTGGGAAATCAACCAAAGCAGATGAGAGAAGTCAGTATAGGGGAGCATCTCAGCATTAGTGATCACAACATATAAGGCTTAAAATGAAGACTGAGAAGGATGTAAGTAAGACAAAGACCAAAGTAATATAAATTGTGAAAAAGCTGATTTTAAGGGGATGGAACTTGGGAAAAATAACTGGGAAAATTTACTGAAAAACAAAGAAATAGGCAGTGGGAAACATTTAAAATGGTGATCAATAGAGTCCAAGAGAAATATATCCCAATAAAAAGCAGGAACTAACTAGTCAGTATTGACTAGTTTATTTTCCCTGTATCCATTCTCATCTCCTAAACACCAGCTTTTTTCAATCGATGAACAAAGAAACAAGAGCAAAATTGAAACAAAAGAAAAGGGCCAACAGATAATACAAGGAGAGCATGGGAAGGGAATAGGAAATAATTAGGAAAGAAGTCAAAAGAACAATTAGGGAGGCAAGGAGAAACTACAAAAACTAAATTATCAAGGAATATGGAGAGAAATAGTAAAATACTCTACAGACATGGGATACACAGTACAAACTCACAGCTAATGACAGTGAAGTGGCAGAAATAGCAGGGAGGCGACGGCATAGTGGGAATGTCACTGGACTAGTAGCCCAGAGACCTAGTACTCTGGGTACATGGGTTCGAATCCCACCGTGGCATATGGTAAAAATTTAAATTCAATTAAGCTGTACAGAACTTTAGTTCGGCCACACTTAGAATATTGCGTGCAATTCTGGTTGCCACACTACCAAAAGGACGTGGAGGCTTTGGAGAGGGTACAGAGGAGGTTTACCAGGATGTTGCCTGGTCTGGAGAGTATTAGCTATGAGGAGAGGTTGGATAAACTTGGATTGTTTTCACTGGAACGACGGAGGTGGAGGGGCGACATGATAGAGGTTTACAAAGTTATGAGTGGCATGGACAGAGTGGATAGTCAGGAGCTTTTTCCCAGGGTGGAAGAGTCAGTTACTAGGGGACATAGGTTTAAGGTGCGAGGGGAAAAGTTTAGAGGGGATGTGCGAGGCAAGGTTTTTACATAGAGGGTGGTGAGTGCCTGGAACTTGCTGCCGGGGGAGGTGGTGGAAGCAGATACGATAGCGACGTTTAAGAGGCATCTTGACAAATACATGAATAGGATGGGAATGGAGGGATACGGTCCACAGAAGTGCAGAAGGTTTTAGTTTAGACAGGCATCAAGATCGGCGCAGGTTTGGAGGGCCGAATGGCCTGTTCCTGTGCTGTACTGTTCTTTGTTCTTTGTTCTAATAAATGTGGAATTAAAAAGCTCATCTAATGGTGACCATGAAACCATTGTTGTAAAAACCCATCTGGTTCACTAATGTCCTTTAGGGAAGGAAATCTGCCATCCATACCTGGTCTGGCCTACATGTGACTCCAGATCACAGCAATATGATTGACTCTTAAATGCCCTCTGAGATGGCATAGTAAGCCACTCAGTTCAAGGGCAATTAGGGGTGGGCAATAAATGCTGGCCTAGCCAGTGATGCCCACATCCCATGAACAAATAATTAATAAAAATTGAATAGTTACTGCTCAGACTAACATGGCATTAAAAGAAGAGGTCAAAGAAAATGTAAAGATATTTAAGAGGAGATAATTAGTAAACTATTTAAACTTAGGTTAAACTGCTGGTCAGAATGGATTATATCCAAGCATACTAAAAGAAGTTAGGGAAGGGATAGCAGAGGCTTTATTACATATATATAAAAATTCATTAGGAAATAGAATAGTGGCAGTGGACTGATGGACAGCTAATGTGATTCCTGTATTTAAAAAGGGAGCTAGAATAAGTCTAGGGAGTTATAGATTAGTTAGCTTAATGTCAGTGGTAGGAAAGACAATAGAATTTTTACAAATGATCTCAGAGTGAGACATCTAAAAACTGAAAATATAATAGTCAACACGAATTCCAAAAGGGAAGGTCATGCTTGAACAACCTGATTGAATTCTTTGAAGTAGTAGCAGAAAGGGTAGACAAGGGAAATGTAGTAGATGTAATATATTTGGAATTTCAATCGGCCCTTGATAAAGTACCGCATCAGAGTCCTGACTAAGGCCAGAAAACAGAGAGTGGGGGTTAAAGGTAGTTACTCAGACGGATAAAAGTTGGGAAGTGGCGTTCCACAGGGATCGGCGCTGGGAATACCGTTGTTTACCATTTAAATAAACAATTTGGACTCAGGAATTGGAAGTACAATTTCAAAATTGACAGATGGCACCAATTTTGGGGGGGTGGGGGGGGGGGGGGGCGGGTGTAGTTAATACTGAGAAGGACTGCGACAAAATACAGGAAGACATTAATAAACTTGCAAAATGGGTGTGTAATTGATAAATGAACTTCAATATAGAAGAGTGTGAGGTGGTGAAGAATAAGGAGGTCACATACCCCTTAGAAAATAAGTGTCTAAATGGGGTAGAGGAACAGAGGGATCTGGGGGGTCCAGATACTCAAATCACTAAAAGTAGCGACACAGGTTAATAAGGCCATAAAAAAAGTAAACCAATGACTGTGTTCATTTCCAGAGGAATAGAATGGAAAAGCAGAGAAGTTATGATAAAGTTGTAAAGAATCTTGGTTAGACCACACAGTCTCACTGTGGCGGCACAGTGGCCCAGTGGTTAGCACCGCAGCCTCACAGCTCCAGTGACCCGGGTTCGATTCCAGGTACTGCCTGTGTGGAGTTTGCAAGTTCTCCCTGTGTCTGCGTGGGTTTTCTCCGGGTGCTCCGGTTTCCTCCCACAAGCCAAAAGACTTGCAGGTTGATAGGTAAATTGGCCATTATAAATTGTCACTAGTATAGGTAGGTGGTAGGGAAATATAGGGACAGTTGGGGATGTTTGGTAGGAATATGGGATTAGTGTAGGATTAGTATAAATGGGTGGTTGATGTTCGGCACAGACTCGGTGGGCCGAAGGGCCTGTTTCAGTGCTGTATCTCTAATCTAATCTAATCACATTTGGAGTACTGTGAACAGGATATGCACAGTGTCAGGGATATATAGAGGAGATATATATATATATATTATATATATATGAGAGAGAGAGAGAGAGGGAGGTGGGCTTTGATGGGACAGTTAGGGTACGAGAGGGTTAGTCTTCAAGGGATTTTCCCAACTTGTGTTGAAGGATATTTTTCTGAAAACACAATGTTTATTGAAGCCCCTTTGATTTTTCTCCTGAGTGTGGCTCGCAGCCATGTCTAGGAGACCAGTCTTTATTAATTCCAGGGCATTCCAAGTTAAGCCCGGAGAGTTGGCAACTCTAGGGCCTGGGCAGGTGGGAGTGACTGCCTGACACTGGGTTCACTTTCCAACTGACCTTTGAACTTTAACCTTTCTGCACTCAATATGTTGGTGCCTGTGTCAAGTTTGTGCGTCACCCAATCCCCTCCCCCCACCCTGATTTTTTTTTTTGTTGCTGTCTATTTTGCAGGTGATGTTTTTATCCTGGTCTTCAGCTTAGACAGCCGGGGCTCTTTCGAGGAAGTCCAGCGCCTGCGCAGGCAGATCATCGAGTGTAAGATGTGCCTGAAGGACAAGACCAAGGAGGCGACGGAAATCCCCATCGCCCTGTGCGGCAACAAGGCTGACCGGGCAGAGCTGCACTGGGAGGTCCAGGCCGAGGAGGCCGAGCGGCTGATCGCGGGCGACGCCAACAGCGCCTACTTTGAAATCTCCGCCAAGAAGAACTCCAACGTGGAGGAGATGTTCCGGGCCCTGTTCAGCATGGCCAAGCTCCCCCACGAGATGAGCCCCGCCCTTCACCGCAGGATCTCGGTGCAGTATTGTGAGGCCCTCCACCGCAAGTCCTTCAGGCTCAGGCGTGCCAAGGAGGTGGGCGCATTCGGCATGGTGTCCCCCTTAGCCCGCAGGCCCAGTGTCAACAGCGACCTGATGTACATCAAGGAGAAGGTGCTGGGCCGAGGGCAGGCTCGGGAGAGGGAGAAATGCCTGATCCAGTGACAGCTGACTCCCCGATCTCCGACACTGCCACACACACAGGAGAAAGAAAACACGGGACTTGTAAAACATCCATCCTCACAATATTCAAAACATAAACTAAATCTATTGTCGATTGTAAATCCTTTGCTGAATATCAACTTGTTTCTCGGTGAAGGAAGAGGAAATCTCCCTCCCCTCCCAGCATGGGTTTCTGTAGAGTGAGGACTGTAACTCTGGCATTGCCACAGAACCACTGGTTTATTTCCTGATTAATCAACTGGTCAAACGCATCAGTCCCATTGTGTCTGTATGTCGGCGGCTCTCTCTTGCGGGTTGGGTTTAAATTTTCCTTTTACTTCAATGTGATATAATTTTCAGTTCTTTACCAGAATGTGAGTCCGTACTTTATAAAACTCCATTATAAAGCCCTTCTTGGAAATACAGAATCAGTACTGACTGCTTGATGTCCCAAAAGCCTCTCAAACTGCCCTTCCTGCCCTCACAGTGCAGACTCGATGCAACACCTCTGCCCCACAGCCCCTGCTGTCTTGCCCCCTATCCCCCCTACCCACTGTCCCTGTCCCCTATCCCCCCTACCCACTGTCCCTGCCCCCTGTTCTCCCCACCCACTGTCCCTGTCCCCTGTCCCCCCTACCCACTGTCCCTGTCCCCTACCCACTGTCCCTGTCCCCTGTCCTCCCTACCCACTGTCCCTAACCCCCCATCCCCCTTACCCACTGACCCTATCCCCCATCCCCCTACCCACTGACCCTACCCCCTATCCCCCCTGCCCCCTATCTCCCCTACCCACTGTCCCTACCAGCTATCCCACCACTGCCCACTGTCCCTACCCGTCCTTTGTTTCACCTCCATCTACCCCATATCCTCCCCTACCCCCTACCCACTGTCCCTACCCCATATCCTCCCCGACCCACTGTCCCTACCCCCTGTCCCTACCCCATATCCTCCCCGACCCACTGTCCCTACCCCCTGTCCCTACCCCATATCCTCCCCGACCCACTGTCCCTACCCCCTGTCCCTACCCCATATCCTCCCCTACCCACTGTCCCTACCCCCTACCCACTGTTCCTACCCTATATCACCCTCTACCCACCGTCCCTACCCACCGTCCCTACCCCATATCCTCCCCTACCCATTGTTCCTACCCTATATCACCCTCTACCCACCGTCCCTACCCACCGTCCCTACCCACCGTCCCTACCCCATATCCTCCCCTACCCATTGTTCCTACCCTATATCACCCTCTACCCACCGTCCCTACCCACCGTCCCTACCCCATATCCTCCCCTACCCACCGTCCCTACCGGCCCTGCTCACTGTCCATACCCGTTGTCCCACCCCCACCTGCTATCCTGCTTGTTGACCCTACCCACCTGCTGACCTCCCCCCACCCTCTAAGTCGACCCCTCCCTCTGGTCCACCCTGCCCGCTGTCCTGCTCACTGTCCCTACCTACTGTTCCATCACTGCCCACTGTCGCTACCCATCCTCTGTCCCACCTCCATCTACTGTCCTGCTTGCTGTCCCTACCCCATATCCTCCCCTACCCACTGTCCCTACCCCCTACCCACTGTTCCTACCCTATATCACCCTCTACCCACCGTCCCTACCCCCTACCCACCGTCCCTACCCCATATCCTCCCCTACCCACTGTCCCTACCCCATATCCTCCCCTACCCACTGTTCCTACCCCCTACCCACTGTTCCTATCCTATATCACCCTCTACCCACCGTCCCTACCCCATATCCTCCCCTACCCACTGTCCCTACCCCCTACCCACTGTTCCTACCCTATATCACCCCCTACCCACCGTCCCTACCCCATATCCTCCCCTACCCACTGTCCCTACCCACTGTCCCTACCCCATATCCTCCCCTACCCACTGTTCCTATCCTATATCACCCTCTACCCACCGTCCCTACCCCATATCCTCCCCTACCCACTGTCCCTACCCCATATCCTCCCCTACCCACTGTTCCTACCCCCTACCCACTGTTCCTACCCTATATCACCCTCTACCCACCGTCCCTACCCCATATCCTCCCCTACCCACTGTCCCTACCCACTGTCCCTACCCCATATCCTCCCCTACCCACTGTTCCTACCCCCTACCCACTGTTCCTATCCTATATCACCCTCTACCCACCGTCCCTACCCCATATCCTCCCCTACCCACTGTCCCTACCCACTGTCCCTACCCCATATCCTCCCCTACCCACTGTTCCTACCCCCTACCCACTGTTCCTATCCTATATCACCCTCTACCCACCGTCCCTACCCCATATCCTCCCCTACCCACTGTCCCTACCCACTGTCCCTACCCCATATCCTCCCCTACCCACTGTTCCTACCCCCTACCCACTGTTCCTATCCTATATCACCCTCTACCCACTGTCCCTACCCCATATCCTCCCCTACCCACTGTTCCTACCCCCTACCCACTGTTCCTATCCTATATCACCCTCTACCCACCGTCCCTACCCCCTACCCACCGTCCCTACCGGCCCTGCTCACTGTCCATACCCGTTGTCCCATCCCCACTTGCTATCCTGCTTGTTGACCCTACTCACCTGCTGACCTCCCCCCACCCTCTAAGTTGACCCCTCCCTCTGGTCCACCCTGCCTGCTGTCCTGCTCACTGTCCCTACCTACTGTTCCATCACTGCCCACTGTCGCTACCCATCCTCTGTCCCACCTCCATCTACTGTCCTGCTTGCTGTCCCTACCCCCTATCCTGCCCCACCCACTGTCCCACCTGCTGTCCCTACCCACCCGCTGACCTTCCCCCACCCTCTATGTCGCCCTCTCCCACTGTCCCACCCCTGCCTGCTGTCCCGCCCGCAGTCAGACATCACTTTTCATTCTTGTGTACAAGCTTGAAGAAGGAGTGTGAGCGTCACAGGTTAATCCTGGTCCTGATTCCCTCCTCACCTTGTGTCTACACTTGCCAGCAGGGGAAGCTGAGAAGCCGGCTCCGGGAGATTTGCCTGATGTGTTTCTGCTCCCTTGCCCAGGGACAGTGAGGCAGAGTGGAGGCCCTGAGTGCAGCCCTCTCAGAGCCCCAGAGACCTGCCCAGTGCCAATGGCTCAGCCCCACACTGCACACTTCAGAAACACTAGGATACATAATTTCTGTTCACTCCAGTTTCTTTCTTTTGTTTCCTTGTGTCTGAAGATAACATCCCATCCATTTATCTCCAGCTCACCTCATTACAGTAAGTTCCTCTGCAGTGAGATTAAATAAAGTGTGAAGCTTGTCATGGTTTTCCGTCAATGTGTGGTCCTCTGTATTGGGAGTACGGGGTGGAAGAGGGGTCAAATTGTGTTTCTCTGAGAGTCTTGAGTTTTATTGGTGAATAATGCAACATAACAGCAGCTGCTGGTCTTGGATTGGCTGTTGACATTAAGGTTATCAGGTCACAATGACGTTGCATAACAAGGATCCAGTGAGAGACAGAGGCAAACTGAATGTGATCGAGAGAGAATTGAGTCGTCAAATATGAGAGAGTGAGAGACAGAGGGACAGGCCGGAGATTGAGAGCTCAGTTAATTAAATAAATCTCGAATAAAAAGCTACTATCAGTAATGTTGACTATAAAACTATTGATTATTGTAAAAACCCAGTCGTTCACTAACGTCCTTTAGGGAAGGAAATCTGCCGTCCTTACCTGGTCTGGCCTACATGTGACTCCAGACCCACAGCAATGTGGTTGACTCTGAAATGGTTGAGCAAGCTGTGACACTCAACTGCTCCAGAAAAATACAATAAGAATAAAACTGACGGACCATCCGATGTCAACCTAGGCATCAGATTCGGACATGACAAAGACGCATCTGTCAACCCTGCAAAGTCCTCCTCAATAACATCAGGGGCTTGTGTCAAAGTTGGGAGAGCTGTGCCACAGACTAGTGAAGCAACAGCCTGACATAGTCATACTCACTAAATCATACCCTACAGGCAATGTCCCAGACACTGCCATCACCATCCCTGGGTATGTCCTTTCCCACCGGCAGGACAGACACACCAGAGGTGGCAGCACAGTGGTATCCAGTCGGGGTGGGGAGAGTGTCCTGGGAATCCTCAATGTTGTCTCTGGACTTCATGAAGTCTCATGGCATCAGATCAAACACGAGCTAGGAAGCCTACTGCTGATGAACACCCTCCCTCAGCTGCTATATTAGTACTCATCCATGTTGAACATCACTTGGATGAAGCACTGAGAGTAGCAAGGACCCAGAATGTACTCCGGTTGGGGGCTTCAGTATCCATCACCAAGACTGGCTTGGTATCGCCAGTACGGGCCAGGCCCTGAAGGACATAGCTGCTAGATGGGTGGTGAGAGAACCAACAAGAGGAATAAACCTACGTGACCTCATTCTCACCAATCTACCTGTCCCAGTTGCATCTGCCTATAACAGTACTGGTAGGAGTGATCACCCCACAGTCCTTTGACAGCACCTTCCAAACTCACGACCTCGACCATCTAGAAGGACAAGAGCAGCAAATGCATGGGAACACCACCACCTGCAAATTCCCCTCCAAGCCACACACCATCCTGACACGGAACTATATCACCGTTCCTGCACTGTCACTGGGTCAAAATCCTGGAACTCCCTTCCTAACAGCACTGGGTTTGTACCTACACCACATGGACTGCAGCAGTTCAAGAAAGTGGCTCACCACCACCTTCTCAAGGGCAATTAGGGATGGGCAATAAATGCTGACTTTGCCAGTGACACTGACATCCCATGAATGAATTAAAAAAAGCTGGAGTCCTGTCTTCACATTGAGAACACACTCCATCATGTTGTGTTGTTGTGTGGCAGTTCATTCATTCACTGGTGTCATCTTCTCAGAAGGTTGACTGTTATAGATCTCCACCTCTGTCCTGTGCTGTCCTTACACATTCTGCATAGGTCAACTGCATCCAGTCCATTATATCTGTCATCCATTTTCTCCTCTGCTTCCCTCTACTATGTTTTCCATTGATCTTGCCTTCCAGTAATTGTCTCTGTCAACCTTCTGCTCTAATGATGTGTCTGAAGTATTGTATCTTTCTCTCTTTGATATTATGCACTTATTTCCTCTTTTCTCTAGCCATTTCCAGCGCTTCCTCATTAGTCTTTCTGTCTGTGTAAGATATGCAGAACATCCTCCGATATGTCCAATTCTTGAATGCATTCAGCTTATCAACGGTCTCTTTGTTGTCCATGTCTCCGAGGCATATAACATAGATGACAAAATGTAACACCGCAGCATTCTTTTCCTAAGATTCAGAGTTAGTTTCTTTGATGTTAACAAGTCTTTCATTCTGACAAAGCTGGTCTTGGCTATCCTAATTCTCCATTAGATCTCACAGTCAGATCCCCCATCATCTGTAATAAGCTGCCCAAGGTACGTAAACCTATTCACTTGTCCATTTACTTCAATTTTCACTTCCGGGGTTAGGTCCCTGCTTAACACTCGGTTTTCTTCACATTCATTCTTAATCCATGTTCCACACTCCTTACATTCACATTGTTCACTATTTCCTGTAGGGCCTCTTCTGACTTTGCAATCAAAGCAGTGTCACCTGCCTATCTCAAGTTGTTAATGTTCAACCCACCAATATTGCAACTTGGTAGATATTCTATGTCTCTGAAGATAGTTTCAGTGGACAGGTTGAACAGTTTTTGGGGCATAACACACACACTCCTCTTTTGATTTGGAAACTGTCTGACAAGCCGCTGTCAAGTCTCATCACCACTGATTGATTCCAATATAGATTCTGAATTATCCTTTTATCATTTCTGTCAATTTCCAGTTTGTTTCAGAACTCCATTATTTTATGATGGTAGACTCTATCAAATACCTTCTCACAGTCTATAAAGCGTATATACACAGGCTTTTTGTAATTTCAGATATCTTTCAATCACTACTCTCAAGTTAAAGATGCCTTCTCTTGTTCCGTTCTTTGGTCTAAATCTGGACTGACTGTCATCTATCTCTGCTTCTGTAGACTGGTCATTTCTTTCCAAAATGATTTAAAATAATTTTCATCACATGGCTCATGAGGCTTACTGTCCTGTGCTCTGAACACTCCAGGGTTTTTGGTTTCTTTGGGAACTTAATGAGCACTGACCGCATAAGATCCACAGGTAAGAATCCTGTTCTGTAAATTTTGCTGCAGAGGTCTGTCAGTTATGTTAACATCATTCAGGGCTTTCAGCCATTCTGCTGATATCGATTCCAGTTGCTTTCTTTGCTTCCATCTTTTTGATGTGGCACTGACTTCACTGCAGTGACAGTGATCACTGTGCTAAATGGGATAGATTCAGAACAGATCTAGCAGCTCCAACCTGCACATCAATAACACACTGTTGGCCAACAGCAGCAGAATTGTATTCCACTACAATTTGTAACCTTGTGGCCCAGCATATCTCTCACACTACCATTACCAACAACTAAGTGACAAACCCTGGTTCAGTGAGGCGTGCAGGAGAGCATGCCAGGAGCAGCACCAGGCATACCTGAAAGTGAGGTGCCAACCTAGTGACGTTATAACACAGGACTACATGCATGCTAAACAGCAGAAGCAGCATGTTATTGACAGAGCTAAGTGATCTCATAACCAGTGGATCAGATCAAAGCTCTACACTCCTCTCAGGTGCAGTCGTGAATGGTGGTGGACAATTAAACAACTAACTGGAGGAGGAAGCTCCACAAATATCCCCATCCTCACTGATGGGGGAGCCCAGTATGTCAGTCCAAAAGGCAAGGCTAAAGCACTTGCATCAACCTTCAGCCAGAAGTGCTGAGTTGATGATCCACCTTGCCCTCCTCCCGAAGGCCCCAGCATAACAGATGCCAGTCTTCAGCCAATTCGATTCACTCCACGTGACATCAAGATACGGCTGAAGGCACTGGATACAACAAAGGCTATGGGTTCCAGACAACATCCGGGCTGTAGTATTGAAGACTTGTGCTCCAGAACTTGCCATGCCCCTAGCCCAGTATACACAATTATAAGGGGCATTGATAGGTTAGATAGGAAGAAACTTTTTCCCTAAGCGGAGGGGTCAATAACCAGGGGGCATAGATTTAAGGTAAGGGGAAGGAGGTTTAGAGGGGATTTGAGGAAAACAAATTTCACTCAGAGGGTGGTTGGAATCTGGAACGCACTGCCTGAAGTGGTGGTAGAGGCAGGAACCCTCACAACATTTAAGAAGTATTTAGATGAGCACTTAAAACGCCATAGCATACAAGGCTACGGGCCAAGTGCTGGAAAATGGGATGAGAATAGTTAGCTGCTTGATGGCCAGCACAGACACGATGGGCCGAAGGGCCTGTTTCTGTGCTGTATAACTCTATGACTCTATGACTCTAAGCTGTTCCAGTATAGCTACAACACTGGCATCTACCTGGCAATGTGGAAAATTGCCCAGGTATGTCCTGTACACAAAAAGCAGGACAAATCCAATCAGACCAATATCACCCCATCAGTCTACTCTCGATTATCAGTAAAGTGATGGAAGGTGTTGTCAACAGTGCTATCAAGCAACATTTACTCAACAATAACGATTGGTCTTCACTTTTGAGGATACTAGTAACATCCCAGTATTAGCTGTAAGTCAGGAAATGGAAGGGAGGAACTCAAGAAAATTACAACCACCAGGAAGTGGTACTGAACAAATTGTGGGAGCTGCGGGCTGACAAGTCCCCGAGTCTTGATGGGCGACATCCTAAGGTGTTAAAAGAAGTCTTGATGTGTTAGTTTTAATTTCCCAAAATTCCCTAGATTCAGGGAAGACAGGGAGGGAGGGAGACAGAAAGCAATAAACTACAGGCCAGTTAGCTTAACATCTGTCTTAGGGAAAATGTTAGAAGCTATTATTAAAGATGTAATTGCAGGGCACTTAGAAAAATTCAAGGTAATCAGGCAGGGCCAACGTGGTTTGGTGAAAGGGAAATCATGTTTAACCAATTTATTGGAGTTCTTCGAGGGAGTTACAAGTGCTGTGGATAAAGGGGAACCGGTGGATGTATTGTACTTAGATTTCCAGAAGGCATTTGATAAGGTGCCACATCAAAGTTTATTGCAGAAAATAAAAGCTCATGGTGTAGGGGGTAACATATTGGCATGGATAGAAGATTGGCGAGTTAACTGGAAACAGGGAGTAGGCATTAAATGAGTCATTTTCTGGTTGACAAGATGTAATGAGTGGTGTGCCACAGGGATCTGTGCTGGGGCCTCAACTTTTCACAATTTATATAAATATCTTAGATGAAGGGACCGAAGGGATGGTTGCTAAATTTGCTGATGACACAAAGATAGGTAGGAAAGTAACTTGTGAAGAGGACATAAGGAGGCTACAAAGGAATAGAGATAGGTTAAGTGAGTGGGCAAAGAGCTGGCAAATGGAGTATAATGTGGGAAAGTGGGAAATTGCCCACTTTGGTAGGAAGAAATAAAAAGAAGTATATTATCTAAATGGTGAGAGATTGCAGAGCTCTGAGATGCAGAGGGATCTGGGTGTCCTAGTACATGAATCGCAAAAGGTCAGTATGCAGGTACAGCGCGTAATTAGGAGAGCTAATAGAATGTTATCATTTATCACGAGGGGAATTGAATACAAAAGTAGGGAGATTATGCTTCAGCTATACAGGGCATTGGTGAGACCACATTTGGAGTACTGTGTACAGTATTGGTCTCTTTATTTAAGGAAGGATGTAAATGTGCTGGAGGCAGTACAGAGAAGGTTTACTAGACTAATACCTGGAATGGGCGGGCTGTCTTATGAGGAAAGATTGGACAGGCTAGGCTTGTATCCACTGGAGTTTAGAAGAGTAAGAGGCAACTTGATTGAAACATATAAGTTCCCGAGAGGTCTTGACAGGGTGGATGTGGAAAGGATGTTTCCCCTTGTGGGAGAATCTAGAACTAGGGGTCACTGTGTAAAAATAAGGGATCGCCCATTTAAGACAGAGATGAGGAAAAAAAATTCTCGCAGAGGGTCGTGAATCTTTGGAATTTTCTTCCTCAAAAGACGGTGGAAGCAGAGTCTTTGAATATTTTTAAGGCAGAGGTAGATAGAATCTTGAAAAGCAAGGGGGTGAAAGGTTATCGGGGGTAGGTGGAAATGTGGAGTAATCAGTTCAACCATGAACTTAATGAATGGCAGAGCAGGTTCGAAGGGCCGAGTGGCCTACTCCCGCTCCTAATTCGTATGTTCATATGTAACCTGCTCAGTGACGCTCAATTTGGGTTCCACCAGGGCCACTCAGCTCCAGAACTCATTGCAGTCTTAGTCCAAACATGGATGAAAGAGCTGAATTCAAGAGGTGAGGTGAGAGAGACTGCCCTTGACATCAAGGGGGCATTTGACTGAGTTTAGCATCAAGAGCCCTAACAAAATTGGAACCAACGAGAATCAGGGGGAAAACTCTCCACTAGTTGGAGTCACAACTATCACAAAGGAAGATGATTGTGGTTGTAGGAGGCCAATCATCTCAGTCCCACGACATCGCTGCAGGAGTTCCTCAGGGTAGTGTCCGAGGCCCAACCATCATCAGCTGCTTCATCAATGACCTTCCCTCCATCATAAGGAGAGAAGTGTAGTTGTTCACTGATGATTACACAGTGTTCAACTCCTTTTGGAATTCTTCATGTAATGAAACAGTCCGCACCCACTTGCAACAAGACCTGGATAACATCCAGGCTTAGGGTAATAAGTGGTAAATAACATTCATGACAGGCAATGACCATCTCCAACAAGAGAGAATTCAACCATCTCCTCTTGACATTCAATGGCATTACCATCGTTAAATCCCCCATTATCAACATCCTGGGAGTTACAATTGACCAGAAACTGAACTGGAGTAGTCATATAAATACTGTGGCTACAAGGGTAGGTCAGAGGCTAGGAATCCTGCGGTGAGTAACTCACCTCCTGACTCCCCAAAGCCTGTCCACCTTCTACAAGGCACAAGTCAGGAGTGTGATGGAATACTCTCCACTTGCCTGTATGGGTGCAGCTCCAACCAACACTCAAGAAGCTCAACACCATCCAGGACAAAGCAGCCTGCTTGATTGGCACCCCATCCACAAACATTCACTCCCTCCACCACCGACACACAGTGGCAGCAGTGTGTACCATCTACAAGATGCACTGCAGCAATTTACCAAGGCTCCTTCAACAGCACTTTCCAAACCCGCGACCTCTACCACCTCGAAAGACAATGGCAGCAGACGTATGGGAACACCACCACCTGCAAGTTTCCACAAACTCACACACCATCCTGACTTGGAACTATATCACCGTTCTTTCACTGTCGCTGGATCAAAGTCCTGGAACTCCCTTCCTAACAATACTGTGGGTGTACCCACACCACACGGACTGCAGCGGTTCAAGAAGGCAGCTCACCACCACCTTCTCAAGGGCAATTAGGGTTGGGCAATAAATGCTGGCCTAGCCAGCGACGCCCACATCCCAAGAATGAACACATTTTTAAAAAGGGTGGTGGATGGATATTTTTCTGACTAGGGAGTGGTTTGCAGTGTTCCCCAACAGTCAGCTTTTGATCCATCAGAATTTAATTTTCATAAAAAAGCCTCTACTTGGGTGTAGAGCACAG
Source organism: Heterodontus francisci (assembly GCF_036365525.1). NCBI lineage: Eukaryota > Metazoa > Chordata > Chondrichthyes > Heterodontiformes > Heterodontidae > Heterodontus > Heterodontus francisci. The sequence goes on along the minus strand of NC_090411.1, from coordinate 14,535,074 downwards.
AATTATAAAGTTTGCAGATAATATGATACTTGACAACGCAGTAAATAGTGATGGGCACCATTCTAAGTTTCAGGATGACATAGACAGGATGATGAAACAGGCAGAAACATGACAGACGGAGCTCAATGTAGAGATGTTTCGGAGGATGAATATGAAAAGATAGTAAACTCTAAATGGCACAATTTTGAAAAGAGTAGATCAGCAGAGAGACCTTGGTATCCATACACACAGAGCAAGTTGATCATGTGGTTAAAAAAGACATGGGTTACTTGTGTTTATAAATAGAGGACTAGAATATAAAAGCACAGAGATCATGATAGAACTTTATCAATCATTGGGTAGGTCTCAGCTGGAGAATTGTGGACAATTCTGGGCACCACATTTCAGGAAAGATGTAAACAGGGGTCGGCAATGTGTCTGTACACAGACACCAGTGTCCATGGTAAAACACAGTAATTGAAAATTTCAGGGATCAGAAATTTCCCATTGGCTTCTTCTTTCCAACCAGATCGGCTGAATTGGAATTTCTAATCTCAGATCTTTATCTAATGGTCACGAACACTCCTTTTCCATATTCACAGCTGACAGGTGCTAAGAGCAAGAATAGCTGTTTCCGAACTTCAGACCGTTTCAGGGGTTTCCGGCGGGCTTTAAAAATTGGAAGCTTCTGGAAACCCCCGAATCGGTCTGAAGTTCGAAAACTGCTGTTCACACCCTCAGCAATGGTCAGAGGGAGAGAGAGAGCGGGGAAAGAGAGAGTGGGGCAAAGAGAGGGGAAGACAGAGAGGGGAAAAGAGAGTGAGGGCAGAGAGAAATGGGGGGGGGGGGGAGAGGGGGTAGATAGAGAGGAGGAAAGAGAGAAGGGGACAAAAGGAGAGAGAGGGGGGTACAGAGAGCGGGGGTACAGAGGAGAGGGGTGGCAGAGGAAGAGGGGGCACAAAGAGAAAGGGAGAGGGGGCAGAGAGAGGGGGCAGTGAGAGAGAGAGGAGTAGAGAGAGAGAGGGTGGCAGAGAGAGAGGAGGGCAGAGAGGGAGGGACAGAGAGAGAGGGGGTTTCTGAGATAGAGAGTGAGATAGAGAGGGGCACAAAGAGAGAGAGTGAGAGTGGTGGCAGAGAGACCAAGAAAGGGGGACAGAGAGATATAGGGGAAGAGAGAGAGGGGAGCACAGACAGAGCGGGGGCGGGGAGGGGAAGAGAGAGAGAGGGAAAGAGAGAGGGTAGAGAGAGAGAAAAAGATAAGGATAGAGAGAGAGGGGGAAAGAGAGGGCAGGCAGAGAGAGAGGGAGGGGGAAAAGAGAGAGGGGGTTCAGAGATAGAAGGTGAGATAGAGAGGGGCACAAAGAGAGAGCATGCGAGTGGTGGCAGAGGGACAGAGAAAGGGGGACAGAAAGATATAGGGGAAGAGAGAGAGAGAGGGGGGGCACAGACAGAGGGGGGAATAGAGAGAGAGGGAAAGAGAGAGGGCAGAGAGAGAAAAAGATTGGGATAGAGAGGGGGAAAGAGAGAGAGGGGGAAGAGAGAGAGAGGGACAGAGGTAGCGAGAGGGAGGGGTTACAGAGTGAGGGGGTAGAGAGAGGGGTGGCAGAGAAAGAGGGGGCACAGAGAGAGTGGGCGCAGAGGGGGAGGAACAGAGAGAGGGGATAGAGAGAGGGGCAGAGAGAAGGGGCAGAGAGAGGGGGCAGAGAGAGATAGGGCACAAACAGAGAGTGAGAGGGGGGCAAAGAGAGAGAGAGAAAGGGGGACAAAGAGCAAGTGGGGCAGAGAGAGGGGGATACAGAGAGAGAGGGACAGAGAGAGAGGGAGAAAGAGAGGGGCAGAGAGAGAGAGTAACAGAGAGAGAGAGAGCGAGGGGGGGGAACAGACAGACGGGGCAGAGAGAGAGGGGAGGCAGAGAGAGGATCAGGGGTGGCAGAGAGAGGGAGGGCAGAGAGAGGAGGGGGACAATGAGAGGGGAGGGGGACAAAGAGAGAGGAGGGGGACAGAGAGCACAGGGAACACAGAGAGAGGGGAAGAGAGAGAGGAAAGGGGAGAGAGAGGAAATGGGGGAAAGAGAGTGAGAGAGTCAGAGAGAGAGGGGGTCAGAGAGGGGGGAATGACACAGAGGAGGGGAATAACACCAAGAGAGGACAACACAGGTGGGATTACACAGTGGGGGACGACACAGAGGGGGGGGGGAACAACAGAGAAGGGGAATGCACAGAGAGAGAGGGGAGAGAGAAACAAGGAGGAGGGAGAGAGAGCAATCAAGATCACTCCTGATGGATGGACATCTATCAGAAATATTCCACATCGCTACAAGAAGTGTGCAGGCAGGCATTGACTACTTGTGCAAGCAAAACGAAATGCCAGGTATCTCACTAAATCAGCATCCAACATAGTGATGGGAAAGTAAGTCAATAAAGTCTTCACATTTAAAGTTTCTTCACAAAAATGCATATTTGTTTGTGTTTTGATAATTGTAAGCACCCTATGTAAGACAAAAATTGTAATATGCCCCCCCCACCATGCAAAAAGGTTAGACACTCCTGCTCCATGACTTTAACCTTGTATTTTAAAATAACCTAGCAGGTATGTTATTTGAAAACACAAGTTTAAAGGCTTGTGTTAAGTAAACTCATTTTTAAATGGCAAAGGTCACTTTGGGAATGTCTCGATTTCTACGCTCTGGTACACATTACTTTAACCTGGGACACAAGCTCAGTGACATGCTGAAAGTTGTTGGGCATTTACTTCTATATAATTGTCACAATTCTACTGCTATCCATTTGGAATCACATTGTTCCAGAGCTTGTATTGACGGAAAACAGGCAAGAAAATCCAAGGAATCTCCAGAAATCAGCACTATAAGTTCCTCACAAATGCAAGAGTGAAGTGTAATGGGGCTGAGTGATATTGGGTAAAACAGGATGCTGCTGACCTATATACAATAGTAAGTAAATACAATGCAACAGACCAGCTTTAATAAACCTTAATCTATGATGACATGTCTACGATTCCTTAACAAAAGTTATGCTGCATTTGCAATTTTAAAACTGTCGTGGAAGACATAGTAAAAATTTAATATGTTTCAATGACCATGTTAGAAACAGTCATCAACTTTCCTTGCTGCAAATTGGATTAAAGAACAAGTTTTACAAGTATGTCAAAGATCAGTAACTGCCCACCCCCACCTCACTTGCTTATAAACTGTGACTTTTCTAATATTTGTCAGTTCCGATGAAGGGTCACTGACCCGAAACGTTAACTCTGCTTCTCTTTCCACAGATGCTGCCAGACCTGCTGAGTGATTCCAGCATTTCTTGTTTTTATATCAGTAACTGCAATGTGCATCACTTACTATCCAGTTTGAGAGCAGATAACCTGAGTGGCTAATATCATTTAAAAGTTGTCTGTATCATATACATTAAGTTAAAAGTGCACCTTTGCTAACAGGTAAGAGATTTGGCTTGGACATAAATTGGTTAGTCTGGAGTACAATCTTATAGATAGTGACTAAACATTTTGTAACTGAATAATACATGGAGTAACAACTGCTCAACATTTTGCAGAAGAGCTTTTTGTTCATAATTATCTTGTTGGAGCTGAATTGGAATCGACTGACATATGTCAGAAAATCTCTTTCTTGGAGGAACTGAAGGGCACTTTTTATTTGTAATTGTGTTTATCTAATTTTGTCACTAGCTTAGGTGAGTAAATGACATTTTGTCCATGAGAGATGCTGTTGTTTCTTTTTTCAGAATCTAGGACCTAGATTAACAGCCTGTCGGGATGAATAAACTAGTCTTGGCTACCTACCGTTAATCTCTCTGTCCCTTCCTGTCCCACTCTGCTTTTCTGTTCATGACTCGACTGAAGAATTATCTGCTCCATGCTATAAAATTCTTCTGATTTGGAGATCACTGCCCTTTTGTTGGCTGCCCTGTCTTCAGATACATATTACAAACAGGTGGAGAAGTTGAACAAACAGAGACCATCATGGCTTAAATTGTCTTGTGACAATAACATTGCGAGAAATGGTTCATCTTTCTATTGCTGATTTTTCTACTGCCTCACCTCAATAACCACAATAACAATCCTCTCCTTGAGTTTCATGGTTTATTGGATGAATTTGCACTCCTGCCACAGTGTGAATCCGATAAGGTCCCTCTACCACCCTGTGACATGGTGTAGCTAGCTCTATTCTGTCAACAAAAGTAATCTGCATTGGCATTGCATACTATTTTGCTTGCTAGCTAGCTAATACAGTTGTGCTGCTCTCCATTGATGTTTGTATGCTTAGCTACTTTTTTATAGGGAGAAATGCGTTTTAAATCGACTGTGTTTGATGACATTAAATTGGCTAGACACTTTATATACAGATTAATTGCCCCCATGTCCGCGGCTGAGTCAATAATTTTGTCAAACGTCCATGGTGCAACATGTCGGTGCCTATCCCTGGACGTAAAGGCCTTCGAAACACTGCAGAGGAGGTTTACCAGGGATGAGGTACTGGAGTTATGAGAAGTTGGTAACGTTCCGACTGTTCTCTTTGGAATAGAAGGTTAAGGAGTGACCGAACCAAGGTTTTCAATATGATGAAAGATTTTGATAGCAGATGGAGAAAAACTATTCCCTCTGGCAAAGGGTCAATGCCCAAAGTCATAGATTCAAAATCATTGATAAAAGATGTAGAGTGAAAATGAGGAGAATTTTTTTCACTCACATCTTGCTAGGCCCCCGCCTGCAAAGAATGAGGCACATTAATTTTGTCCTGAACATTTATTTTAAACTGTTACTGGAGTGAAGAAAGGACTTGTTAAACAGACCAGCCGTGGCTGGAAAATATATTTGCATATTAACAGACAGTGATTGGAAGGACAAAGGACCATTCCCTGACACATTCAACCCACAATGGATCTTGATCACCAGGTATTGTGCATAAGAGGAGCATTCCAGAGACTGCTAAGGTGATAAATTCCAAGACGTGGTCAGACCAGTTAGTCACATGACTAAGCTGCTTGGAAACCTGGGGTTTTCTGAATTGTGAAAACAGTTTGAACTCAGAGCAAGACTGTTTGCTCCTGGACTGAGAAGATCTCTCCTGTCTGCTCCCATTCCTTTCTCACAAGCCTCTGAATCCACTGAAGACACATGAGCCCCAAGAGAGAAAAGTCTCCTACAGCGAACAAGGTTTAAGAAGAATACTGGACCCCAACGAAAGGCAAGATCTACCTCCAATCAAGGACTCTACAGTGAGCTCGAAGAATCATAACAATACCTCTTCAGATACCTCAACTCTTTCCATTTTATTTTTCTTCTGCTCTTTTCTGTCTCTATTTGCATGTGTGTATCGTGTATGCATACTAATGTGGGCGCATCATGTATCTGGAAGCATTGACCGAATTAGAGTTTAAGTTTAATAAATTTCAACTTTTCTTCTTTAAACCAAAGAAAGCCTGTTTGTGCTGATTTCTTTGCCTTATAATTGGAAAGCAGTGAACAAGGATTCACCAAGTGGGAGCTAAAAACACGGTGTGTTTAAAATTAAACCCTGTTACAGTAAGACCAGGTGAAGGCTGAAAGGGAACCCTAGACCTCTTTCTCACCTGGTCGGAACGGAAATTTGGGTGCTAGCATCCAGAATTGACCCACAGACAAAAGAGAAATTGGAAGTGAGAAGCTAAATTGTTCCCAATCAAAAAAGAGCAAGATTTCAATGCAGGTTTTCTCGTGGTTGTGTGTGCTAGAATACTAACATGTCTGTGACTGAAGCTAATAACTCCCCAAGCCAGGGTGAAGTAACTTGGGATAAGTTAAAAGCACTGTCTATGGAGGAGTTCAGAAAAATGGCTGAGCAGTGTGGGATCACTGTACGTGGCAAGGCTAGGAAGTCTGAACTCCTGAGGCTAGTGGCCAACTATTTTTTCCTTGAATCAGAAGAAACAGAAAGAGGGTTAGAAGCAGACCCAGACAGGGTATTGTTAGCAAAGATACAATTGGAACAGAGGAAACTTGAATTTGAGGAAAGGGAAAGAAAGAGAGAGAAGCAGGAGAGGGAGAAAGAAAAAGCCTTCCAGAAGGAACGTGAGGAGAGAGAAAGAAAGGAGAAGGAACAGGAGAGAGAGGAGAGAGAGATAGAGAGAGAGAGAAAGAACATTCTGGAAAGAATGTGAAGAACGATAGCTGAAGCGGCATGAGTTAACTAGGGGTGACAGAGTAACCCCAGTGAAAGCATAGCCAATATGGAGGAGTGTACTTCAGGGCCGGGTACAGAATTGTTAAAGCTAGCTCAACTAATTCCAAGATTTAATGAGGAAGATGTAGAAACATTTTTTGTGTCCTTTGAGAAACTGGCAAGGCAGCTAAAATGACCAGCTGAGACCTGGTCTCCTTTACTACAAAGCAAGCTAACCGGAAGAGCCCATGAGATTTATTCCCTGTTACCAGAAGAGAGTTCATCAAATTATGAACTGACCAAAAATGCTCTCCTCGGGGCATATGAATTAGTACCCGGAGCCTAACACCAAAAGTTTAAACCCTCAAGAAGCAAGCTAATCAAACTTATCTGGAGTTTGAAAGAAGTAAGCAGCTGGCTTTTGACCAGTGGCTGAGGGCTCTTAAAGTACAGCTCAGCTATGAGAATCTCAGAGAAGTAATTCTGTTCGAGGAATTTAAACACTCTCTCCCACTCTTAATAAAGACACATGTAGAGGAGCAGCGGGTTCAGAGAGCCTGGCAAGCGGCCGTTCTGGCTGATGAGTTTGCCTTAATTTATAAGTCGGTTTTCCAGGGTAGAACCTTTCCTAATCACCCCCACAAATCCGAAAAGGACAAAGGGTGGGAAGGTGATAGGAGACCAAGAAGTCCTGGGAGAGAAAGAAAAGCAGGAGACACAGGGGTCCTCCTCCAGCCAAAAAGGAAGGTGCTATGAGCAGGAGCGAGACCTGGAGCCCTGTGTGCTTCCATTGTAATAAAGCAGGGCATTTAAAAGCTGACTGCTGGAAACTAAAGGGAAAACCTGTTGGGTTAATCAGGGCACCCGCTCAGTGAAGAAGAAAACCTAATGGAAAGCACAGCAGAACAAGCTGTGGCTTTAACTGCAGTAACAGTGAGACTCAACAAGCTTACGGCTGCAAGTGCAGGAAAATTTAATAAGATTCCTGAAGGTTATCAGGGTTTTATGTCTGAAGGGAAAGTAACCCCATACCCCTCGAGTGGGGCAAGAAAGCCCATAGTTATTCTCAGGGACACAGGGGCCACTAGATCCCTTTTACGGGGAAAAGACCTGACCTTTCCCCCAGAGAGTGCAGTGAACATCAGAATGGTGGTGAATGGTATTGGAGGGCAGTGTACACCTGTACCTGTACACCGGGTGCACCTAGAGTATGACTGGTTTCGGGACCGGTGACCATAGGGATTGTCCTAGTTTGCCTGTGGATGGGGTTGACCTGCTCCCAGGTAATGATCTGGCGGGGGTGAAGGTGGTAGCCCCCTCCCCCAGTGGTGAAGGAAAGAGCTCAGGAGGTCAGAGAGACAAGACCGTGGCAGGAGAAGGACCCTGCAGTTTCCCTGAAAGTGCAGTGAATCAGGCCATGATCAAACCAGCTCCCTCAGAGGAGACTGAAATGGCACTGCAGGCAGATGACCATGAGGTCTGTCACTCTGAGAATTTCTTTGGAAAGTTAGGAGACCCAGAGAATGAATTAAATGGATTTTTCCTGGCTGAGCCTCAGTGAGCTGACCCAGTACTGATAGAGTTAGCACAGGCTGCCCAATCTGAAATTGAAGCAAAGGGAGTCCCTGATTGCTACTATTTAAAGAATGAGGTACTGATGAGGAAATGGAGTTCTCCTCACAGACCTGAGAGCAAGGAGTGGACAGTAGTTCACCAGTTAGTGGTGCCGCAGAGGTACTGGGGAGAAATATTAAGAAGAGCCCACAAGACTACAGTGGCTGTACATGCTGGCATACGAAAGACCAAAGCCTGCATAAGACAGCAGTTTGACTGGCCAAAATTCCACAAAGATGTGATGGAGTACTGCAGCAGTTGCCGCATGTGCCAGGTCGAGTGGAAACCCCAACATACAGTGAAACCTGCACCCCTAAGTCCTGTACCAATGTTAGGAGCACCCTCCAGCAGATGGCTGGTGAACTGTAAAGAACCTCTGCCGAGAACAAAAGGGGGTAGGCAAGCACAAGGCTGGCAAAGGTTTGGAAAGAAAAGGGGAAAAAATGACCAAGAGGGCAGGTTAAAGGAAGTCTGGGAGTAATCCCAGATGAAAACCCCTATTGTCCGGTCAGCCAACTCTGAAAAACTTGAAACGTTAGAACCCACCATCCTCCTATGTAAATGCAGACACTAGAAGCACCCCACCAGAGATACTAACCACATTTACAGGAGCCTGCAGAGACAAAGAAAGACCTCTAGGGGGCAGAAAAACTGTGAGGGTGATGCCACACCTAGTTGAAGTGCCACAGGGAAGTGCACTGAGGGTGGCAAGGGCACAAAATGTACTCTGGGTGGGGGACTTCAATGTCCATCACCAAGAGTGGCTCGGTAGCATCTCTACTGACCGAGCTGGCTGAGTCCTAAAGGACATAGCTGCTAGAGTGGGTCTGCGGCAGGTGGTGGGGGAACCAACACGAGGGAAAAACATACTTGACCTCGTCCTCACCAATCTGCCTGCCGCAGATGCTTCTGTCCATGACAGTGGTTGGTAGGAGTGACCACCATACAGTACTTGTGGAGATGAAGTCCCGCCTTCACATTGAGGATACCGTCCATCGTGTTGTGTGGCACTATCACCGTGCTAAATGGGATAGATTTCGAACAGATCTAGCAATGCAAAACTGGGCATCCATGAGGCGCTGTGGGCCATCAACAGCAGCAGAATTGTACTCAACCACAATCTGTAACCTCATGGCCCGGCATATCCCCCACTCTACCATTACCATCAAGCCAGGAGACCAACCCTGGTTCAATGAAGAGTGCAGGAGGGAATGCCAGGAGCAGCACCAGGCATACCTCAAAATGAGGTGTCAACCTGATGAAGCTACAACACAGGACTACTTGCGTACCAAACTGCGTAAGCAGCATGCGATACAGTGCTAAGTGATCCCATAACCAACGGATCAGATCTAATCTCTGCAGTCCTGCCACATCCTGCCGTGAATGGTGGTGGACAATTAAACAACTAACTGGAGGAGGTGGCTCCACAAATATCCCCATCCTCAATGATGGGGGAGCCCAGCACATCAGTGCGAAAGATAAGGCTGAAGCATTTGCAACAATCTTCAGCCAGAAGTGCCGAGTTGATGATCCATCTCGGCCTCCTCCTGAAGTCCCCAGCATCACAGATGCCAGACTACAGCCAATTCGATTCACTCCACGTGATATCAAGAAACGACTGAAGGCACTGGATACTGCAAAAGCTATGGGCCCTGACAATATTCCAGCAATCGTACTGAAGACCTGTGCTCCAGAACTTGCCGCACCCCTAGCCAAGCTGTTCCAGTACAGCTACAACACTGGCATCTACCCTGCAATGTGGAAAATTGCCCAGGTATGTCCTGTACACAAAAAGCAGGACAAGTCCAACCCGGCCAATTACCGCCCCATCAGCCTACTCTCAATCATCAGTAAAGTGATGGAAGGCGTCAACAACAGTGCCATCAAGCGGCACTTGCTTAGCAATAACCTGCTCAGTGGCGCTCAGTTTGGGTTCCGCCAGGGCCACTCAGCTCCTGACCTCATCACACCCTTGGTTCAAACATGGACAAAAGAGCTGAACTCAAGAGGTGAGGTGAGAGTGACTGCCCTTGACATCAAGGCAGCATTTGACCGAGTATGGCATCAAGGAGCCCTAGCAAAACTGAGGTCAATGGGAATCAGGGGGAAAACCCTCCGCTGGTTGGAGTCATACCTAGCGCAAGGGATGATGGTTGTGGTTGTTGGAGGTCAATCATCTGTGCTCCAGGACATCACTGCAGGAGTTCCTCAGGGTAGTGTCCTAGGCCCAACCATCTTCAGCTGCTTCATCAATGACCTTCCTTCAATCATAAGGTCAGAAGTGGGGATGTTCGCTGATGATTGTACAATGTTCAGCACCATTCGTGACTCCTCAGATACTGAAGCAGTCCCTGTAGAAATGCAGCAAAACCTGGACAGTATCCAGACTTGGGCTGATAAGTGGCAAGTAACATTCGCGCCACACAAATGCCAGGCAATGACCATCTCCAACAAGAAAGAATCTAACCATCTCCGCTTGACATTCAACGGCATTACCCTCGCTGAATCCCCACTATCAACATCCTAGGGGCTACCATTGACCAGAAACTGAACTGGAGTAGCCATATAAATACTGTGGCTACAAGAGCAGGTCAGAGGCTAGGAATCCTGAGGCGAGTAAATCACCTCCTGACTCCCCAAAGCCTGTCCACCATCTACAAGGCACAAGTCAGGAGTGTGATGGAATACTCTCCACTTGCCTGGACGGATGCAGCTCCAACAACACTCAAGAAGCTCGACACCATCCAGGACAAAGCAGCCCACTTGATTGGCACCCCATTTACAAACATTCACTCCCTCCACCACCGACGCACAGTATCAGCAGTGTGTACCATCTACAAGATGCACTGCAGCAATGCACCAAGGCTCCTTAGACAGCACCTTCCAAACCCACGACTTCTACCGACTAGAAGGACAAGGGCTGCAAATACATGGGAACACCATCACCTGCAAGTTTCCCTCCAAGTCACACACCATCCTGACTTGGAACTATATCGCCGTTCCTTCACTGTCGCTGGGTCAAAATCCTGGAACTCCCTTCCTAACAGCAGGTCTACCTACCCCAAACTGACTGTATTGCTTCAAGAAGGCAGCCCACCACCACCTTCTCAAAGGCAATTAAGGGATGGGCAATAAATGCTGGCCTGGCCAGCGACGCCCACATCCCATGAATGAATTTTAAAAAAAGTAGAGTCTGCACAAATACCTGCAGGCAAGAGTGTCCCAGAGGACAAAGGAAAGATTAGCAAAGCATCCTCCCCCACAGTCAGAAAAAAGAAAACCACCCATCTCCCAAAGTCAAAAGCCTTTGCATGACTCAGCAAAGCACTGAAAGAAAGTTCAGGATAGACTTACCCATTACTAACTCTCCTGAAAAAAAATTCCAACTCAGGGCTAATTAAACTAACCATCAAAGACACCCTAATCAGTCATGGAAATGGGCAAACGGAAGAGAAACTTCCCCAAAGAACCACATGTTTATTGCAATGCCAAAAAAGGGTCAATTTTAATAAGTTTTAGGATTTGTGAATGAATGAGAGAAATGCATGTTTTTTTCTGCCTCTTATAGTTTCTTTCAACCCTTTTAATGAAATGCACCCTTTCTCAAATCACATTTCATTCCGCTGAGTGTGGAGGTGTCATGCTAGGCCCCCACCTGCCAAGAATGAGATACATTAATTTTGTCATGAACATTGATTTTAAACTGTTACTGGAGTGAAGAAAGGACTTGTTAAACAGATCAGCCGTGGCTGGAAAATATATTTACATATTAACAGACAGTGATTGGAAGGACAAAGGACCATTCCCTGCCACCATTCAACCCACAATGGACCGTGATCACCAGGTATTGTGTGCAAGAGCAGCATTCCAGAAACTGCTAAGATGATACAATCCAAGACATGGTCAGACCAGTTAGTCACATGACTAAAATAAAAGCAAAATACTGCGGATGCTGGAAATCTGAAATAAAAACAAGAAATGCTGGAATCACTCAGCAGGTCTGGCAGCATCTGTGGAAAGAGAAGCAGAGTTAACGTTTCGGGTCAGTGACCCTTCTTCGGAACTGACAAATATAAGAAAAGTCACAGATTATAAACAAGTGAGGTGGGGGTGGGGCAAGAGATAACAAAGGAGAAGGTGTAGATTGGACCAGGCCACACAGCTGACCAAAAGGTCACGGAGCAAAGGCAAACAATATGTTAATGGTGTGTTGAAAGACAAAGCATTAGTACAGATTAGGTGTAAATACACTGAATATTGAACAGCAGCAAGTGCAAACCTGAAAAAAACAGTGGGTAAGCAAACTGAACAAACTAAGATGAAATGACATAAATGCAAAAAAAGATTGTAAAAAATGTAAAAAAGAATGTAGAAAAAAGGAAGAAAAAATAACTAAAAATGAAAGTAAAATGGGGGGCTGTCATGCTCTGAAATTATTGAACTCAATGTTCAGTCCGGCAGGCTGTAGTGTGCCTAATCGGTAGATGAGATGCTGTTCACCGAGCTTGCATTGGTGTTCACTGGAACACTGCAGCAATCCCAGGACAGAGATGTGAGCATGAGAGCAGGGGGGAGTGTTGAAATGGCAAGCAACCGGAAGCTCAAGGTCTCCCCAATGTCTACACTGGGGAGACCAAGCACAGACTGGGTAACCGCTTTGCGGAACATCTCCGCTCAGTCCGCAAGCAGGACCCTGAGCTTCCGGTTGCTTGCCATTTCAACACTCCCCCCTGCTCTCATGCTCACATCTCTGTCCTGGGATTGCTGCAGTGTTCCAGTGATCATCAACGCAAGCTCGAGGAACAGCATCTCATCTACCGATTAGGCACACTACAGCCTGCCGGACTGAACATTGAGTTCAATAATTTCAGAGCATGACAGCCCCCCATTTTACTTTCATTTTTAGTTATTTTTTCTTCCTTTTTTCTACATTCTTTTTTACAATCTTTTTTTGCATTTATTTCATTTCATCTTAGTTTGTTCAGTTTGCTTACCCACTGTTTTTTTCAGGTTTGCACTTGCTGCTGTTCAATATTCAGTGTATTTACACCTAATCTGTACTAATGCTTTGTCTTTCAACACACCATTAACATATTGTTTGCCTTTGCTCCGTGACCTTTTGGTCAGCTATGTGGCCTGGTCCAATCTACACCTTTTCCTTTGTTATCTCTTGCCCCACCCCCACCTCACTTGTTTATAATCTGTGACTTTTCTTATATTTGTCAGTTCCGAAGAAGGGTCACTGACCCGAAACGTTAACTCTGCTTCTCTTTCCACAGATGCTGCCAGACCTGCTGAGTGATTCCAGCATTTCTTGTTTTTATTATAGTCACATGACTAACCAGCTTGGCCACCTGGGGTTTTCTGAATTGTAATAATAGTTTGAACTTAGTGAAAGACTGTTTGCTCCTGGACTGAGAAGATCTCTCCTGTCTGCTCCCATTCCTTTCTCACAAGCCTCCGAATCCACTGAAGACACATGAACCCTAAGTCTCCTACAGCAAACAAGGTTTAAGAAGAATACTGGGCCCCAACAAAAAGCAAGATCTACTTACAATCAAGGACTCTACAGTGATCTCTAAGAACTGTAACAAAAACTCTTCAGATATTGCCTCAAACTTTTCCACTTCATTTTTCTTCTGCTCTTTTCTGTCTCTATTTGCATGTGTGTATCGCATATGCATGCTAGCATGGGCTCGTCATGTATCTGTAGGCATCAACCGAATTAGAGTTTAAGTTTAATAAATGTCAACCTTCTTTTCTTTAAACCTAAGAAAGCCTGTTTGCGCTGGTTTCTTTGCCTTGTAATTGGAACGCAGTGAACAAGGATTCACCAAGGGAGAGGTAAAAACACAGTGTGTTTAAAATTAAACCCTGTTACAGTCAGACCAGGTGAAGGCTGAAAGGGAACCCTAGACCTCTTTTTCACCTGGTCATAACACTCAGCAATGTTGAGATCTGGAATGTTCTACCTGCAAACGGTGGAAGCTGATTCCATAAATAATTTTAAAAGGGAGTTGGACATCTGCTTGAGATTGAGGAATTTGCGGGGTTAGAAACAAAAAGTGGGGAATGTGGAACTAAACACATTCTTTCAAAAAGCTAGCAGAGGCATGACAGGCTGAATGGCCTCCTGCTATGCTGTAAGTTTCTATGATTCTAGGAACAGGTGACTAACTGAGCTACTGAGTGACCACAGTAACCTGGGTTTTACCATACCTGGTCTTACCGTGTCGGGACTCGACATGCCAGGTCTCACTGTGCTGGGTGTCAATGAGCCATGTCCAGCCGGACCGGGTATAACTGTGCCAGATCTCACTGTACCATCAGAGTTTGTAGCTTGCCAGGCAATACAATGTTGACAGACTAACCAAAAATGAGATAATTGCTTCTGCAACCGAATCAGAATGGAGCAAGTCATTTTTGTAATGGTCTCACAGAATGTCAGAATTATTACCGCACAGAAGGAGGCCAGTCAGCCCATCGTCTCTGCACCGACTGTCCGAATGAACAAGTCACCTTGTGCCACTCCCTCGCCTTCTCCCTGTAATCCTGCACATTCTTCTTTTTCAGATAACAGTCTCTTGGGCTCACCTATCACTGTACATACCTGTGGCCAATCTCCCATGGAAACCAGCGGTGAATAAATTGAAAGTCATTGACATGAGCATGTATGCCTCTAAATGTCACTCAGGTCTCGTACAATGTCTTCAATCACAGTGCAATGGGATGTCTCCGTGTTACAGTTGGGGGTTTGTAGATCAATTCTCAGATATAGACATTCTCAGACATATCTTGTAAATGGACCTCAAGCAATGGCAAAGGCACAATGATTGTAACAGAGAACCCTTACTCCATACAGCAGCCTCTGGAATGTAGCACCTACCCATACATGATGCTTCTCTCTTCAACAGCAGACTGGATAAACAAGTGGTTTCATTTCAACAAGGCAGATAAATCAACAGGAATCAGTGTAACACAGATAATATGGAAAAACAAAAGCATGACACATTATCTCTCTAAACATCAATTTAAACAGAAGTTCACTTAGTGTAAATTCACTCTAGATTGTCTCCCAGGCAAGATTGGCACTCACTTAACAACAATTCTTCTTTAGGCTCTTGGCTGGAAGATGAGGGTTTGCAGAGCTGCTGATTGAAGAGTACTTGACCTTGACTAAGGACGACCGATAGAATTCTGTAGTCGCAGCCAATCAATCACACAGGACTCCAGCAAATCAATCACACAGGACTCCAGCCAATCAATCACACAGGACTCCAGCAAATCAATCACACAGGACCCCAGCCAATCAATCACACAGGACCCCAGCCAATCGATCACACAGGACTCCAGCCAATCAATCACACAGGACCCCAGCCAATCAATCACACAGGACTCCATCAAATCAATCACACAGGACCCCAGCCAATCAATCACACAGGACTCCAGCAAATCAATCACACAGGACCCCAGCCAATCAATCACACAGGACTCCAGCAAATCAATCACACAGGACTCCAGCCAATCAATCACACAGGACTCCATCAAATCAATCACACAGGACCCCAGCCAATCAATCACACAGGACTCCAGCAAATCAATCACACAGGACCCCAGCCAATCAATCACACAGGACTCCATCAAATCAATCACACAGGACCCCAGCCAATCAATCACACAGGACTCCAGCCAATCAATCACACAGGACTCCAGCAAATCAATCACACAGGACCCCAGCCAATCAATCACACAGGACTCCAGCAAATCAATCACACAGGACCCCAGCCAATCAATCACACAGGACTCCATCAAATCAATCACACAGGACCCCAGCCAATCAATCACACAGGACTCCAGCCAATCAATCACACAGGACTCCAGCAAATCAATCACACAGGACCCCAGCCAATCAATCACTCAGGACTCCAGCAAATCAATCACACAGGACTCCAGCAAATCAATCACACAGGACCCCAGCCAATCAATCACACAGGACTCCAGCCAATCAATCACACAGGACTCCAGCAAATCAATCACACAGGACCCCAGCCAATCAATCACATAGGACTCCAGCAAATCAATCACTCAGGACTCCAGCAAATCAATCACACAGGACCCCAGCCAATCAATCACACAGGACTCCAGCAAATCAATCACACAGGACCCCAGCCAATCAATCACATAGGACTCCAGCAAATCAATCACTCAGGACCCCAGCAAATCAATCACACAGGACCCCAGCCAATCAATCACATAGGACTCCAGCAAATCAATCACACAGGACTCCAGCAAATCAATCACACAGGACCCCAGCCAATCAATCACATAGGACTCCAGCAAATCAATCACTCAGGACTCCAGCCAATCATCACACAGGACTCCAGCCAATCAATCACATGGGACCCCAGCCAATCAATCACTCAGGACTCCAGCAAATCAATCACACAGGACCCCAGCCAATCAATCACATAGGACTCCAGCAAATCAATCACTCAGGACTCCAGCCAAACAATCACACAGGACTCCAGCAAATCAATCACATGGGACCCCAGCAAATCAATCACTCAGGACTCCAGCCAATCAATCACACAGGACTCCAGCCAATCAATCACATGGGACCCCAGCCAATCAATCACTCAGGACTCCAGCAAATCAATCACACAGGACCCCAGCCAATCAATCACATAGGACTCCAGCAAATCAATCACTCAGGACTCCAGCCAATCAATCACACAGGACTCCAGCCAATCAATCACATGGGACCCCAGCAAATCAATCACTCAGGACTCCAGCAAATCAATCACTCAGGACTCCAGCAAATCAATCACATAGGACTCCAGCAAATCAATCACACAGGACTCCAGCAAATCAATCACATAGGACTCCAGCAAATCAATCACTCAGGACTCCAGCAAATCAATCACATAGGACTCCAGCAAATCAATCACTCAGGACTCCAGCAAATCAATCACACAGGACCCCAGCCAATCAATCACATAGGACTCCAGCAAATCAATCACTCAGGACTCCAGCCAATCAATCACACAGGACCCCAGCAAATCAATCACACAGGACCCCAGCCAATCAATCACATAGGACTCCAGCAAATCAATCACACAGGACCCCAGCCAATCAATCACATAGGACTCCAGCAAATCAATCACTCAGGACTCCAGCCAATCAATCACACAGGACTCCAGCAAATCAATCACATGGGACCCCAGCCAATCAATCACATGGGACCCCAGCCAATCAATCACATAGGACTCCAGCAAATCAATCACATGGGACCCCAGCAAATCAATCACACAGGACCCCAGCCAATCAATCACATAGGACTCCAGCAAATCAATCACTCAGGACTCCAGCCAATCAATCACACAGGACTCCAGCAAATCAATCACATGGGACCCCAGCCAATCAATCACATGGGACCCCAGCCAATCAATCACATAGGACTCCAGCAAATCAATCACATGGGACCCCAGCCAATCAATCACATGGGACCCCAGCCAATCAATCACATAGGACTCCAGCAAATCAATCACTCAGGACTCCAGCCAATCAATCACATGGGACCCCAGCCAATCAATCACATAGGACTCCAGCAAATCAACCACACGGGACTCCAGCCAATCAATCACACAGGACCCCAGCCAATCAATCACACAGGACTCCAGCCAATCAATCACATAGTTCTCCAGCCAATCAATCACACAGGACCCCAGCCAATCAATTACATAGGACTCCAGCCAATCAATCACAAGGGACCCCAGCCAATCAATCACAGAGGGCTCCAGTACCACTATCAGCCACCGTTCAGTTGGTAATGATCTTGCCCATTGATAATAAGGTTCTAGGTTCAAGTCCTGCTCCAGAATTGAATGCAAAAATTAAGGCTGACACTCTAGGGGAGTGCTGCACTGTCGGAGGTGCTGTCTTTTGGATGAGATGTTAATTCGAGGCCCTGTCTGCCTGCTTGGGTGGATGTAAAAGGTCCCATGGCACTATTTTGATGAAGAGAAGGGGAGTTATCCTCAGTGTCCTGGTCAATATTGATGCAGAGAGAGACAGAGTTAACATTTCAGGTCTGTGACCTTTCATCAGTTCTGCCTGACCTGCTGGATGTTTCTGTTTTTATTTCAGATTTCCAACATCTGCAGTATTTTGCTTTTATTATCCTGGTTAATATTTATCCCTCAATCAACATCACAAAATACAGACTATCTGGTCATTATCATATTGCTGTTTGTGGGAGTTTGCTGTGCACAAATTGGCTGGCGTGTTTCCGACATTACAACACTGTCTGCACTTCAGAAGTACTTCATTGGCTATTAAGAGCTTTGAGATGTCCGGTGGTCATGAAAAGCGCTATATAAATGCAAGTCTTTCTTTTCCAACCAATCAGTGGGGGTATCCACCTTTCATTGGTCTTCGAAACAGCTGTCAATCAAAGTTACTACTCAAGACTGGACTCCGACCTTTGACCTGTGATCATGTGACCACTACTGATACTCCTGAACCAAAAGAACCAGGTGTTCATTGGCACAAAGAGCCATTCATCAGGATATAACCCTTATCAATGGCAATGATCCTTCTCATTGAGTGTGACACTCTGGTTCACCACTTTGAGCTGAGTATGGCCCTTAGTTTTATCAAATCATATTTATAGTGAGCACTGCAATCAGTTCCTCTGGAACTGAACCAATATGTGTTCCTTTGAGAACTTCCTTGTGTGATTCTATTTTAATTCCTTCCCTGCTGATTCCAGTAACAAAAAATTTAAGCCACAAAAATTCAGCACAAAGGAAAAAGAATTGGTCAAAGTGAGTTTCACTAAAATCCTCGCAATTCAGTGTATTCACACACTGCACTGGTACCTGAAAAATACATGGATAGCATGCTTCCGGATGTGGTCACCCCGCAGCTTAAGGCTGTACAAAGTAGAGGGGGAATGGGTGACCATCAGACTGTCCAGCAGGGCCAGGTTGGTAGTGCAGGGGTCCCTCTGAGTATA
The DNA here is from genome assembly GCF_036365525.1 of Heterodontus francisci. Lineage (NCBI taxonomy): Eukaryota > Metazoa > Chordata > Chondrichthyes > Heterodontiformes > Heterodontidae > Heterodontus > Heterodontus francisci. The sequence goes on along the minus strand of NC_090411.1, from coordinate 14,516,289 downwards.
TCTCACTCTTGAACCAAATACTGGTGAGGGCGATGGTTCCTCTGGGGAATACAGCCAGAGCCAAGTCCACGATACCAGGCGTGGGGGAAAGGAGGAAGGCGGGAAATCAATAGCGGTAGGGGGCTCAATGGTTAGCGGAGCAGACAGACATTTCTGCGGCTGCAGACGTGACTCCAGGATGGTATGTTGCCTCCGTGGTGCCAGGGTCAAGGATGTCACAGAGGGTCAGGATAATATCGTGGCAGGGATGTTTGTTAGTGCTGTTGGGTAGGGTTTAAGCTAACTTGGCAGATGGATGGGAACCTGAGTGTAGATTCAGAGAGAAGAAAACTGGAAATAAAAGGCAGAAAATTAGTAAGTGTGTATGGAAGGTCAAGGAAACAAAAGCTAGAAAATAGACAACAAAGGAGATGTTCAGTGATTAGTGGTATGTACTTAAATGAGAAAAGTCTGGTCAATAAGGCAGAGGAGCTGAGGGCACAGATAGACACTTGGAATTGTAATATTATAGCTATTACTGAACTGTGGCTTACAGAGGGGCAGGAATGTCAGCTCGACGTTCCTGGTTACAGGGTTTTCAGATGGGGGAGAGAGGGGGATAAAAAGGAAGGGGGGTCATTAATATTGGTTTAAGAAGCAATCACAGCTGTGAGGAGGGTTGATATGCTAGAGTGAGCACCAAATGAGGCCATATCAGTTGAACTGAGAAACAAAAGAGGGGCAATCACACCGCTGAGAATATACTACAGACCCCCAAACAATCAGAGGGAGATAGAAGAGCAAATATGTAGGCAAATCTCTGTGAAATGTAGAAACAATAAGGCAGTAATCTTACAAACCGCCTGCAACAGGACATAGATAAGCTAGTAGAATGGGCAGACAAGTGGCAGATGGAATTTAATACAGACAAGTGTGGGATGATGTAATTGGCAGAAGGGATAGGGAGAGGCAGTGTAGACTTATTGGCACAGTTCTATAGAGTGCACAGGAACAGAGGGACCAGGTGGTCCATGTGCATCAACTTTGTAAGTGGCAGGTCATATTGAGAGAGTGGTTATTAAAGCATATGGGATCTTGGGCTTCCTAAACAGTGGCATTGAGTACAAAGGCAGGGAAGTTATGCTGAACCTTTATAAAGCTCTGGTTAGGCCCCAACTGGAGTATTGTGTCCAGTTCTGGTCACCACGCTTCAGGAAGTAGGTGAGGGACCTTGAGATGGTGCAGAGGAGATTTACCAGAATGGTTCCAGGGATGGAGAATTTTAGTTACAAGGTGAGGTTGGAAAAACTGAGGTTATTCTCCCTGAAGCAAAGGAAATTGAGGGGAGATTTAATAGAAGTGTACAAGATTATTACAGACTTAGATAAGTTAGACAAGGAAATACTGCTCCCATTAACTGATGGTACAAGGACTAGAGGACAGAGATTGAAGGTTTTATCAAGAGATGCAGGGAAATGTGATGAAGAACATTTTTACGCAGTGAGTGGTAATGACCTGGAACTCACTGCCCAAGAGAGTGGTGGAAATAAACGACTTCAAAAGGAAATTGGATGGCCACTTGAAGGAAATAAACTTGCAGGCCTATGGGGATCAAGCGGGGGTGTGGGACTGACTGCATAGCTCTGTGGAGAGCCAGCACGGACTCAATGGGCCAAATGGCCTCCTTCTGTAAATGACTGTGACTCTATAATAAAGAGAGGATATGAAAAAAAATTGGCAAATAAAATGAAGGAAAGCCCAGAGATGTTTTATAAATGCATAAAGAGCAAGAGGATGACAAAGGAAAGAGTAAGGCCAATTAGAGACCCAAAAGGTAACTTGTGTGAAGGCACAAGACATGGATATGACTCTTAATGAATACTTTGTGTCTCGTTTACACAAAAGAGGGACAAAGCAGACATTGTAGTCACGGAGGAGGAGTGTGAAATATTGGATGGGATAAACATAGTGCGGGAGGAAATTTTAAGGTGTTACCATCCTTGAAAGTGGTTAAATCACCAGGTCTGGATGAAATATATCCCAAGCTGCTAAGTGAAGCAAGGGAAGAAGTAGCAGAGGCTCTGACCATCATTTCCCAATCCTCCCTGGCCACAGGTGTTGTACCAGAGGACTGGAGGACTGCTAACACTGTACCTTTGATGAAAAAGGAAGGAAGGGATAGCCTGAGTAATAACAGGCCAGTCAGCCTAACCTCAGTGGTGGGCAAGTTATTGAAAAATATTCTAAGAGACAATATAAATTGTCATTTAGAAAGGTGCAGTTTAATCAAGCACAGTGAGCATGGATTTGTTAAAGGAAGGTTGTGTCTGACTAACTTGATTGAATTTTATGAGGAGGTAACAAGGAGGGTCAACGAGGATAGTGCTTTTGATGTGGTCTACATGGATTTTAGCAAGGCTTTTGACAAGGTCCCACATGGCAGATTGATTAAATTAAAAGCGCATGGGATCAAAGGAAAGTGGCAAGTTGGATCCATAATTGACTCAGTGACAAGAATCAAAGGTCGATGGGTGTTTCTGTGAGTGGAAGGCTGTTTCTAGTGGAGTTCCACAGGGCTCAGTACTAGATCCTTTTCTGTTCATGGTATTTACCAATGATTTACACTTAAATGTAGGGGGCATGATTAAGAAGTTTGCAGATGATAGGAAAATTGGCCGGGGAGTTGATAGTGAGGAAGAAAGCTGTAAACTGTCGGAAGATGCCAATGGGCAACAACGTGCATCATAACTGGAACCCTCCGCTCAACACCCCTCCCCTGGCTTCCTGTCCTCATAAATATCACTCCCCCACACATCCACCGACTGACGAAAACCCACAGACTGGTTGAAACCATCCATGCTGCTCCTCACTTACCACTCCATAATGACATGTTCAGTCCACCTACTGCCCGCCTACCATCTCGGTGCCCCATATGGAGCAACCTCCCTGGGCAAGATCTACCAGCAGACATCCTTTGGATCAAGGAATGGGAAACACGGGAAGTCATGAACAAGTTCCTTGTGACAAACCCCATCTGTCGAATGGCAGGCTTTAAACTACTACAGTGAGGCTGGTCTTTGCTAAACATGTTCAGGACAAGCCAGGGCCCCTCAGCAGCCAACCTCCACCACTGGAGCTTCAGTACAAACCCATTGTGCATGTGTGGAGAGACAAAAACAATACTGCACATGACCAAGGAGTGTCCCCTCTACAGACTAAGTGGTGAACTAATCACCCTAAATTCAGCAAACGAGGAGGCCGTCACTTGGCTCCAGGGATTTGCATTCGCTAAATATAAAATAATAAAAATGGGCTAGTCAGGTTTAGGGCTACATTTTAAAGAAAGTCGCTGGGTAAAAATGTAATCAAAAAGGCTAATGGAATGTTGGATTGTATCTCAAGAGGACTGGAATACAGAGGGGAGGAAGACTGTGAAGACGAAGACATACCATCACTCAATCTCACAAAAGCAGCCACCAATTACGCACATACATTAAAGACGAGATAGATCTGCACATGGTGAGATACCAGGCAGAAGTGCACAGGAGCCAGTGCAAGAGGAAAGGATAGCCACAGGTGTCTGCTTGCCAGAGGGCGAGATCACCCACTAATTCTGCTGTAGAGGACTCAGATAAGGACTTAGAAGGGTCAGGATACAGAAGAATGCTGATGGGTGTGCATACCCAAATGCCTTGGTGCACTGGAAAGCCTATGTTCAATGTCAAGGAGCATGGAGGGGACCATCACTAACTTTGCACACAGCTTTGTGCAGAGCTTGGAGCCCATCCTTTCCAACATGGAATGGATGGTCACCTCCACCAGCACACCTGTGGAACCCACCATGGTGCAGTGTCTGATGGCTGATGTCTTAATGTCCATTGCAGCACAAACAGCTTCCACTAAAGGTTTCTTCAGTAGTAGCTCAAACTGCTGCTCCTATGGTTCTGGATACCACTGTTCAAAAGGACTTCCAAGGTATCACAGCAGTCCATCAATCTATTAGGAGGATTGCTGAGGTGCTGCCCTGGGACAGTGGCAATGGCTCCATGGAGTACAAACCTGCTGTCCTCTCTCAGGATGACAGCATCCTACTCCCACCCCTGCCTCTCCACCAGTCCCCTTGCTGTTGTCTGTCAGCCAGCCGGCCCAGACCCAGGCTGCAATGGTGCCATCTGAAGCTGGGCTTCTAGGATCAGAGCTGCTGGAGGTCAGCTTCCACTGAATGTCATCAGCCTTCTACCAACCGTGCTTAGCCAATGGGGTAGCACTGCGTAGGAGCACCAGGCCTAGGCAAACGCACATGGAAGAGGCAGTCAGAGAAAGCACCACAGCAATTCGTTTATTTTGCATTATGACATGATTCTAAATTTGGATTGGATTGTGCATTTTCTGGTGGGTTTTATTTTTGTGTTGTCAGACAGAGGATGTGATGGTCAGTGATAGGGGAAAGGTAAGGAGTGTAGGATTGAATGGGGAGGTTACTGCCATTGCTTAGTAATTATTTGATCATGTAGAGCCTGGGCTGAAAGGGCCTTTCTACACTGTGGCCTCCTTTTCCCTTCTTCCACATCCTTCCGCACCTCCGCATGCTCCTGCTCCTCAGTTTCTCGCTTGTGAGGAACATAGGAAAATGAGGAGCAGGAGTAGGCCATTCAGCCCTTCGAGCTTGCTCCGCCATTCTAGATTATGGCAGATCAGCTACCTTAGCAGCATATTCCCTCACTATCCCCATATCTCCTAATGTCATTAGCAACTAGAAAGCCATCGATCAGTCTTGAACTTACTCAGTGACTGAGCTTCCACCACCCTCTGGGGCAGAGAACTCCAAAGATTCACCACCTTCTGAGTGAAGAAGTTCCTCCTCATCGCAGTCCTAAATGGCGTGTCCTTTATTCTGAGATGGTGTCCCTGGTTCTAAACCCTACAGCCAGGGGAAACATCTACCCTGACCATCCCTTTAAGAATTTTGTAAGTTTCTATGAGATCACCTCTCATTCTTCTAAACTCCAGAGAATACAGGCCCAGTCTCCTCAATCTCTCCTCATAGGACATTCCCACCATCCCAGGAATCAGTCTGGTGAACCTCCGCTGCACTCCCAATATGGCAAGTATATCCTTTGTCAGGCAAGGAAACCAGAAGTGCACACAATATTCCAGGTGTGGCCTCACGAATGCTCTATACAACTGCAGCAAGACTTCTTTACTCCTGTATTCCAATCCTCTTGCGAGAAAGGTGGCAGCAAACACAGTTTCCTCATAATGCTGAGGTTGTGCAACATGCAGTACACTGCCACAAATCTCAACATCCACTCGGCTGCAGGGCTTTTCCAGAGCAGTCTGGGCAGTGGAAGTGTTGCTTGAAGACGCTGATGATGTGCTTTAATATTCCTTCTGGCAGCATGGCTCTCATTGTGTGCCTGCTGTGCAGGTGTGTGTGGGTTCTGGACTGGAGTCATGAGCCACGTCAACAGCAGATAGCTCTTGTCACCCAGTAGCCACCCTTTGACTTGCCTTGTTGGCTAAAATGCAGCTGGTGCAGAGGATTGCCGTAGAATTAAGGAAGCGTGACTGCTGCCAAGGTTAACGGGTTAACCTGTATGAGACTCTGCCTGTGGTCACATGCCAGCTGCACGCTGAGGAAGCGCAATCCTTCTCGGTGCAGGAAAATGGCAGAGCTAACGTGAGGCGCCCGCAAAGCAATGTGCACGCAGTCAATGGGCACCCTGCAACGTGGGGAAGCCCGTAATCCGAGCAAACACTTGTGCTCGCTCCGCCTGCTTCCCTCTGTGTATAAAGCCTCAGTGACCTCCCCACAAGCAACAGTACAGTGCAAACAGACAGAGATATTTCTTACATCTCCAGCAACCATCTGGAAAGAGTCAGACACACCGAAATCTAGAACCACAGTCACCTGAACAACCACAGGCAATGCTGTCTGGGTCCTACTTTGAGATTGCAGTTGTAATTGCAGCAGTTGGTAGATTTCAGACACAATCTCTTTTGGGAAATGAGGATGTTTCACACATTGGCCCTGTCTGAAGCTGAGATAGGTCAATTTTTTCCTAAAGAGACTCAGTGGATATGGCTTCCTGCTCAGAACCCTTCTTCCCTCTCCTCCCTATTCGAGCACCTGCCCTGGTCTTCATGGCCTTTCTTCATTCTCCAAGTCATGTTCAATTCACAGAGGATGCCAAACCAGGCCACCCGTATCTGGAAGCAACTTGTTTCTGCACAAACTTTTAAATGAGCAACAAAGTACTTTAGCATGAGTCAGGCCACTCCGTATATATTCAAACTTTAAGCAAATATAGGAAAGCTTCAAAATTACTTAACAATTGCACCAGCAGCAAGAAGAACTAATCCGCAACTAACCTGCAAGTAGTTGATTATTTCTTGAAAGAGCACTGGTGGGGGAATGTTAATTCAGTTTAACATTGTGTTCAGCAGGATGACAGGTTAATGAAGAGTGAAATTTGGAATTGGCAGCGCTGGTGTCATTATATTCTGACATTATACTCTGCATGCTACTGGTGGTCATTAGGTGCACCTGCTTAGCCCGTTTACCAAGATGGTGTGCTGTATATTTCCTGTTGGAAGTATGCCCACGCATCTCAGACCCCATTTTCAAACGTTAGGTGGCTGTGCAGTGCCGCAAGGCGGAGCCCAATGTTCATGTGGAAGCTGACGTGTTTTTTGGAAGATTGATGGAACATGGACAGCAAATATGAGGTGAACAAGGTGACATACTTGTGAACTCCAGAGGTAATGATATTCAGTGGTACAAGAATGTCAGTGCAGACATTTCATCCCTCCACTCTATAGCTACACCCATTAACTGTCTATAGCCCGGCCACTTACTGTCTATAGCCCGGCCACTTACAGTCTATAGCCCGGCCACTTACAGTCTATAGCCCGGCCACTTACTGTCTATAGCCCGGCCACTTACTGTCTATAGCCCGGCCACTTACAGTCTATAGCCCGGCCACTTACTGTCTATAGCCCGGACACTTACTGTCTATAGCCCGGCCACTTACAGTCTATAGCCCGGCCACTTACAGTCTATAGCCCGGCCACTTACTGTCTATAGCCCGGCCACTTACTGTCTATAGCCCGGTCACTTACAGTCTATAGCCCGGCCACTTACAGTCTATAGCCCGGTCACTTACTGTCTATAGCCCGGTCACTTACTGTCTATAGCCCGGTCACTTACAGTCTATAGCCCGGTCACTTACTGTCTATAGCCCGGTCACTTACAGTCTATAGCCCGGCCACTTACTGTCTATAGCCCGGCCACTTACTGGCTATAGCCCGGCCACTTACAGTCTATAGCCCGGCCACTTACAGTCTATAGCCCGGTCACTTACAGTCTATAGCCCGGCCACTTACAGTCTATAGCCCGGTCACTTACAGTCTATAGCCCGGCCACTTACAGTCTATAGCCCGGTCACTTACTGTCTATAGCCCGGCCACTTACAGTCTATAGCCCGGTCACTTACTGTCTATAACCCGGTCACTTACAGTCTATAGCCCGGCCACCTACTGTCTATAGCCCGGCCATTTCCTGTCTATAGCCCGGCCACTTACTGTCTATAGCCCGGCCATTTCCTGTCTATAGCCCGGCCACTTACTGTCTATAGCCCGGCCATTTCCTGTCTATAGCCCGGCCACTTACTGTCTATAGCCCGGCCACTTACTGTCTATAGCCCGGCCATTTCCTGTCTATAGCCCGGCCACTTACTGTCTATAGCCCGGCCACTTACTGTCTATAGCCCGGTCACTTACTGTCTATAGCCCGGCCACTTACAGTCTATAGCCCGGTCAGTTACTGTCTATAACCCGGTCACTTACAGTCTATAGCCCGGCCACCTACTGTCTATAGCCCGGCCATTTCCTGTCTATAGCCCGGCCACTTACTGTCTATAGCCCGGCCATTTCCTGTCTATAGCCCGGCCACTTACTGTCTATAGCCCGGCCATTTCCTGTCTATAGCCCGGCCACTTACTGTCTATAGCCCGGCCACTTACTGTCTATAGCCCGGCCATTTCCTGTCTATAGCCCGGCCACTTACTGTCTATAGCCCGGCCACTTACTGTCTATAGCCCGGCCACTTACTGTCTATAGCCCGGCCATTTCCTGTCTATAGCCCGGCCATTTCCTGTCTATAGCCCGGCCACTTACTGTCTATAGCCCGGCCACTTACTGTCTATAGCCCGGCCACTTACTGTCTGTAGCCCGGCCACTTACTGTCTATAGCCCGGCCATTTCCTGTCTATAGCCCGGCCATTTCCTGTCTATAGCCCGGCCACTTACTGTCTATAGCCCGGCCATTTCCTGTCTATAGCCCGGCCATTTCCTGTCTATAGCCCGGCCACTTACAGTCTATAGCCCGGCCATTTCCTGTCTATAGCCCGGCCATTTCCTGTCTATAGCCCGGCCACTTACTGTCTATAGCCCGGTCACTTACTGTCTATAGCCCGGCCATTTCCTGTCTATAGCCCGGCCACTTACTGTCTACAGCCCGGTCACTTACTGTCTATGGCCCGGCCACTTACTGTCTACAGCCCGGTCACTTACTGTCTATAGCCCGGCCACTTACTGTCTATAGCCCGGTCACTTACAGTCTATAGCCCGGCCACTTACAGTCTATAGCCCGGTCACTTACTGTCTATAGCCCGGTCACTTACTGTCTATAGCCCGGTCACTTACAGTCTATAGCCCGGTCACTTACTGTCTATAGCCCGGTCACTTACTGTCTATAGCCCGGTCACTTACAGTCTATAGCCCGGCCACTTACTGTCTATAGCCCGGCCACTTACTGTCTATAGCCCGGCCACTTACAGTCTATAGCCCGGCCACTTACAGTCTATAGCCCGGTCACTTACAGTCTATAGCCCGGCCACTTACAGTCTATAGCCCGGCCACTTACAGTCTATAGCCCGGTCACTTACAGTCTATAGCCCGGCCACTTACAGTCTATAGCCCGGTCACTTACTGTCTATAGCCCGGCCACTTACAGTCTATAGCCCGGTCACTTACTGTCTATAACCCGGTCACTTACAGTCTATAGCCCGGCCACCTACTGTCTATAGCCCAGCCATTTCCTGTCTATAGCCCGGCCACTTACTGTCTATAGCCCGGCCATTTCCTGTCTATAGCCCGGCCACTTACTGTCTATAGCCCGGCCATTTCCTGTCTATAGCCCGGCCACTTACTGTCTATAGCCCGGCCACTTACTGTCTATAGCCCGGCCATTTCCTGTCTATAGCCCGGCCACTTACTGTCTATAGCCCGGCCACTTACTGTCTATAGCCCGGTCACTTACTGTCTATAGCCCGGCCACTTACAGTCTATAGCCCGGTCAGTTACTGTCTATAACCCGGTCACTTACAGTCTATAGCCCGGCCACCTACTGTCTATAGCCCGGCCATTTCCTGTCTATAGCCCGGCCACTTACTGTCTATAGCCCGGCCATTTCCTGTCTATAGCCCGGCCACTTACTGTCTCTCGCCCGGCCATTTCCTGTCTATAGCCCGGCCACTTACTGTCTATAGCCCGGCCACTTACTGTCTATAGCCCGGCCATTTCCTGTCTATAGCCCGGCCACTTACTGTCTATAGCCCGGCCATTTCCTGTCTATAGCCCGGCCATTTCCTGTCTATAGCCCGGCCACTTACAGTCTATAGCCCGGCCATTTCCTGTCTATAGCCCGGCCATTTCCTGTCTATAGCCCGGCCACTTACTGTCTATAGCCCGGTCACTTACTGTCTATAGCCCGGCCATTTCCTGTCTAAAGCCCGGCCACTTACTGTCTACAGCCCGGTCACTTACTGTCTATAGCCCGGCCACTTACTGTCTACAGCCCGGTCACTTACTGTCTATAGCCCGGCCACTTACTGTCTACAGCCCGGTCACTTACTGTCTATAGCCCGGCCACTTACTGTCTACAGCCCGGTCACTTACTGTCTATAGCCCGGCCACTTACAGTCTATAGCCCGGCCACTTACTGTCTATAGCCCGGCCACTTACTGTCTATAGCCCGGCCACCTACTGTCTATAGCCCGGTCACTTACAGTCTATAGCCCGGCCACTTACAGTCTATAGCCCGGCCACTTACTGTCTATAGCCCGGTCACTTACTGTCTATAGCCCGGTCACTTACTGTCTATAGCCCGGTCACTTACAGTCTATAGCCAGGCCACTTACTGTCTATAGCCCGGCCACTTACAGTCTATAGCCCGGCCACTTACTGTCTATAGCCCGGCCACTTACTGTCTATAGCCCGGCCACTTACTGTCTATAGCCCGGCCACTTACAGTCTATAGCCCGGCCATTTCCTGTCTATAGCCCGGCCACTTACAGTCTATAGCCCGGCCACTTACAGTCTATAGCCCGGTCACTTACTGTCTATAGCCCGGTCACTTACAGTCTATAGCCCGGCCACTTACAGTCTATAGCCCGGTCACTTACTGTCTATAGCCCGGTCACTTACAGTCTATAGCCCGGCCACTTACAGTCTATAGCCCGGTCACTTACTGTCTATAGCCCGGTCACTTACAGTCTATAGCCCGGCCACTTACAGTCTATAGCCCGGCCACTTACAGTCTATAGCCCGGCCATTTCCTGTCTATAGCCCGGCCACTTACTGTCTATAGCCCGGCCACTTACAGTCTATAGCCCGGCCATTTCCTGTCTATAGCCCGGCCACTTACTGTCTATAGCCCGGCCACTTACTGTCTATAGCCCGGCCACTTACAGTCTATAGCCCGGCCACTTACAGTCTATAGCCCGGCCATTTCCTGTCTATAGCCTGGCCACTTACAGTCTATAGCCCGGCCACTTACAGTCTATAGCCCGGTCACTTACTGTCTATAGCCCGGTCACTTACAGTCTATAGCCCGGCCACTTACAGTCTATAGCCCGGCCATTTCCTGTCTATAGCCCGGCCACTTACTGTCTATAGCCCGGCCACTTACAGTCTATAGCCCGGCCATTTCCTGTCTATAGCCCGGCCACTTACTGTCTATAGCCCGGCCACTTACAGTCTATAGCCCGGTCACTTACTGTCTATAGCCCGGTCACTTACTGTCTATAGCCCGGCCACTTACAGTCTATAGCCCGGCCACTTACTGTCTATAGCCCGGCCACTTACAGTCTATAGCCCGGCCACTTACAGTCTATAGCCCGGCCACTTACTGTCTGTAGCCCGGCCACTTACAGTCTATAGCCCGGTCACTTACTGTCTATAGCCCGGTCACTTACTGTCTATAGCCCGGCCACTTACAGTCTATAGCCCGGCCACTTACTGTCTATAGCCCGGCCACTTACTGTCTATAGCCCGGCCACTTACAGTCTATAGCCCGGTCACTTACTGTCTATAGCCCGGTCACTTACTGTCTATAGCCCGGCCACTTACAGTCTATAGCCCGGTCACTTACTGTCTATAACCCGGTCACTTACAGTCTATAGCCCGGCCACCGACTGTCTATAGCCCGGCCATTTCCTGTCTATAGCCCGGCCACTTACTGTCTATAGCCCGGCCATTTCCTGTCTATAGCCCGGCCACTTACTGTCTATAGCCCGGCCATTTCCTGTCTATAGCCCGGCCACTTACTGTCTATAGCCCGGCCACTTACTGTCTAAAGCCCGGCCATTTCCTGTCTATAGCCCGGCCACTTACTGTCTATAGCCCGGACACTTACTGTCTATAGCCCGGTCACTTACTGTCTATAGCCCGGCCACTTACAGTCTATAGCCCGGTCAGTTACTGTCTATAACCCGGTCACTTACAGTCTATAGCCCGGCCACCTACTGTCTATAGCCCGACCATTTCCTGTCTATAGCCCGGCCACTTACTGTCTATAGCCCGGCCATTTCCTGTCTATAGCCCGGCCACTTACTGTCTATAGCCCGGCCATTTCCTGTCTATAGCCCAGCCACTTACTGTCTATAGCCCGGCCACTTACTGTCTATAGCCCGGCCATTTCCTGTCTATAGCCCGGCCACTTACTGTCTATAGCCCGGCCACTTACTGTCTATAGCCCGGCCACTTACTGTCTATAGCCCGGCC